>NW_026292995.1:0-21607 GCF_016801865.2 Culex pipiens pallens | reverse complement strand
ATCATCTGAACCAACAGATTGGAACTGTAGTAAAATTTTGCTCTGGCTGGGATCTTGACTTGCTTTGTGGCTGGGTGTTGTGTGTTTGGACTGCTGTGCTGGGTTGGCACTTTGCGTCTGTAGGTGCAACGTGACCATGAGGTAAGGGAGGGCTAGGGGGCTTGTTGGTTGTGGTGACCAGGTGTGACTGGGCGGGCGGGATGAGTGTGTAGTAGGGGATGCTACTGTATGTGCACTGCCTGCGGATGCATGTTGAACTGTGGTAGAGCTGGATTGGTCTCCTTGACTGGGCCTGGACTGCTGGGGTGAACAAAGGGCTGGAGAGCTTGAACCTACTGGACTTCTGCATGAACTGAGTGAGTGGACTGACTTAGAGAAGGATGGGTCTTGGACTGTGGCACGGGGACTGGCGGAGGCTGCTGGGTTGGGTGCCTGAGGCTGTGCCCTGACTGGCCTGGAGTAGTGCCAGTAGACTGTTGGACAGCCGCTGCTTGAGGCATGGAACTGTTGGGTCTGTGTGCAACTGCCTGCAGCTGTGACCTGGTTGTGAGGGGCATGGCGTGGCTGATCTCTGATGCAAGGACAGTGGAAGCGCAGCTGGGAAATGGGCCTTGATGGGAGCCCTGGGGATGATGGGTGACTAGAACTGATTTCGTGGTGCTAAGACTGCGCTGGGGTGCTGTGGCTGATTCGGATCAGGAGCAGGCGACTGCTGTGTGCGTGCCCTGAAGCCTGGGCTGCGCTGGCCTGCTGGCTGGCGGCTGCGCAAAACCACTGAATCGTGGGGGTCTGCTCAGACCTGGTAAGTGGAGATTGCGATTGCACTGCCTGTCTTGTGCACGTGTGTAGGAACTTCGCTGGACGGTGTTAGTGTGGCAGTGAGCCTGATTTTTGTGTGGGGTGGAAGGTAGGCGTGAGCAGTGTGTGGCGCTGGTTATGTGACGGGCGTGGTGGAGCTGTGTTGTGCTGGACGGTGCTGAGAGGGTTCTAGCGACTGGGTGGAGACTGGCCTGTGTGTTGATGTGGAAGGATGCCCACTGTGTGTGAAAAATGGGGACTGTGGGCTACTGACTGAGCTGGTGATTGAAAAGGTTGTGGCGGTGTGGTGAGAGAGTGGTGATGTGCTGACTGCATGATTGCTGACTGAGGGTCTCAATGAGGCTGAATGCTGACTGAAGCTGACTGGGGTGCCTACCTGCTGCGGTCTAGAAATGGTAGCTGTTCTGCACTGGCTGCGAGACGTGAGGCGATGGTGGTCGGCTGCTGTGGGATACTAGTGCCTGATCTTGACACTGAAGTGATGGAGTGCAGCTGACGGCGGGAAACTGCTGTCAGACTGCGGGCTAGTGCTGCCTGTGGTGTTCTGAGGTGCTGTCTGCTGTGGTGGGCTGAGCTCGTGTGCTGCTGGGACTGAAGGGGATGTGGTTGGGGGTGGGGAGAGCTGACTGTAGCAGACTGGAAGGTGCGTATTGGACTGGACTGTGCGTCCTGGCACTGGCTGGTCCTGGCTGTCTGGTCACAGTCTGTTTCTGACTGGGGCACGTGGCTGGCGGTGGGTTGGGGCGCCTCTGGCTTGTGAGACTGTGTCTGAGTGGGACAAACTGCTTGGTTGACGACTGTGGGTCTGGCTGGCTGCATGGCTGTGAGGCTGGTGGATGAGACTGCTGAGATGCACTAGATGGGTCATGATGTGTGGAACTGTGAGCTTGCTGGGACTGGGTGCTGACACTGACGGGTGCAGATAGAACCTTAGTCTGCTGAACTTGGGAGTGGCTGAACTGTGGATGCCCTGCAGAACTGTGGACTGGCTGTGTGACTGACTGGCAGGGCTAGTGGCTCTGGCTGTGGTGGTATGTGGCATGTTGATGCTGCTGTGCAGGACCCTGTACATAGTAGATCTGCTTGGCTGTTGTGGGCAGTGCGAGGAGAAAGCATGTACTGACTGGTCTGGTGAGGAGAGTGGGCTGTTGGCTAGTCTGGGTTGGGACTGTTCTGCTGCTGGTCCCCTGGCGGGTGGGAGCGTACACAGCGGCCTTGCGGACTGCTAGCATCGAGCACTGCTGTGAACTGCTGGGGTGCTGACTGGGCGGGCTGGTATGAGGATGACTTGCGCTGGAGGCTTCTGCAGAGTGAGCCTGGCCTGTATGATTGGTTGTGAACTGGGACTGGGGGGCTGGTATGCAGCTGCTGTGAGCTGCGCGGGACTGTAGTGTGAACTGGTGGGACTGACTTGTGGCTGTCAGCCCCTGCCTGCTGCCTGAGTTGGGGAAAGTGATCTGCGGAGCATGGGGCTGGTGCTGGGCGGTTGACTGATGTGGTTATGAGGCTGGCTTGGTGCCGTGGGTGGCTGCACTGAGGCTGCCGCTGGAATGATGCCTGCTGGCACTGACATATGCCTGTTGACTGACCCAGTGGCCTGCAGATGTGGCTGTGGTGCTCGTGCAGGCTCAGATGTGATTGGAGCTGGGTGGCTGTGCTGTGAGTGTGGGCGTGTGCGCCGTCGTGCCTGTCCTGGCTTGTGGAGTGGACTGGCTGCTGATTGAGCTGCTGGGCGCTGCATGGTGACTGTTTGGGAGCAGGTGTGGTGGAAGTTAGTGCTGACTATGGCCAGGCGTTGAACCATATAGAACCATCCGAACTTGACTGCAATCGTGGGGTGGCGTGGCTGGAGTAGAGATGTATGGGACTGCCTGGCGTGCGGACTGGATGTGGACTGGCTGCTACTGCTGAGTGGGCGCTGGCTGGGAGGCGTGGTGGAACGCTGGCTGGCTGCTGAGAGACGCAGAATCTGCCTCTGAAACCTGAGGGGCGCGATAGGGCGCTGCCTGAGGTACGGCTGACGGTAGTGGAGCCTGGCTGACTGCTGTTATGGGAACTGTGAATGTGAACTGTTGGGTGTGTTGTACTGGTTGCTGACTGAACCTGGTACTGTGCTGTGGCACTGATGGGCTGCTGCAGTTCTGGGGCTGAAAGGTGCGGTGTGGCTAGACTGCTGTGGGACATGATGTGGACTGTGGCCTGTGCTTGCACTGTGCATGTGGGGGCTGACTGGTGAGGATGAACTGGGTGCGCAATGTGGAACTGATGAGATGTAGGCTCGTGGTGGGCTGCTGTCCCTTGGGGTATCGGGAAAGGCACGAGAATGTGTGTCAGTACTGTAGCAGGTTTGCTGGACTGTGGTGGACCGGGCATGTGTTTGCCAGGTTGTGAGCATGCCATCGGCCCTGAATGCGTGTTGTGCTAGTGTACTGATAGGTTTGTGGGGAAGGGTGCTGAGTCGTGCTGTTTACTGCTGCTGACTGTGCTGGATGGGTGAACTGGGACTGAGGGACTGAGTGAGTGGTGGTGGAACTACACCTGTGTTGGGATGGGTGGTGTTTGAGTGATAGGGCTGGGTGCGGCTGAACTGTGTGGACTGCGTGACTGGACTGTACTGTGCTGCTGTCTGTTTACTGGACTGGTGAGTACTCTGTTGAGGACTGGCTGGGCTGCAAGGATGGGGGATGAGGCGCTGGTGCGTGGACTGGGCTGGTGGGTCCAATCTGCTAGCTGGAAAGTGCTGTCTGGTGACTTACTGACTTGGGCGCAGAGTGAGACACTGACTGTTTGTGCAGCGGAGCTGATAGTGATGAGAACACCTGTGGTCTGCTTGGTCGCTGTGCTGCCTGCTGAGACTGAAAGCGTGATCGACTCTACCACTGCTGGTCTGATGAACAGGTGGGACGGAAGGGTGAGAGATGGAGACTGTACAGGGTCTGGATACTGCATGGAAAGGGTGCCTGGGTAACGATGTGTGGTAGCAATGCTCTGAAAGCTGTTTCTGACCCTGGGGAAAACAGGCGGCTGCTTGCCGTGCCGCGTGTGGAGTGTTGTTGGGTTCTGTGGTAGTACTGATGCGCTGATAGACACGTGCGATGTTTGATCTCTTGGCAGGATGGGTGGGTGAACAGCGGCTGCTAGAGTGTAGGGACTGCGAGAGGGCCTGATATGTGCTGTGCCTGCACTGGCTGGGCTTGCCTGACTGGAGCTAATGGAGAGCCCCGCTGGGACTGCTGTTTCGCGTGAGCTCATGGGGCTGGATGGGTCTGGTGACTACGATATGTGGGCCTGGGACTGGGCTGCTGCTGGTGGTGCTGCTGGCGCTAGTTCGTGTTCTTGGGTTGGGGGAGAATGGTGCTGTGAAGGGGATTGGGTGTTGGGGTCTGCTGCTGCTGACTGAGTAGTTGTCGACCTAGCTGTCTGCTTGGCTGAATGCTGGATGCCTGGGTTGCTGCTGGCTGTAATGGATGATTGGAAGTGGCGGGGTGTGCTGACTTGAATGTGACTAGGGCGCGGGGGCTGTTGCCTGATGAACTGGTGACTAGTGCTGGTGTAACTGGTTGACTGGGAGCTGGATATGGGAGACTTTTTCAGAAAGCCTGTGACTTGGGACCGCTGGGCTGCAACAGGCCAGGGAGTAGTCGGGTGTTGCGTCGCCTGGGTGATTGACCTGTGGAGCAGCCTGGGCGGAGGTCGGCTGGATTGGGTGACTGGAGGAGTGGGGTCTGCTGGGGGTTGCTGCCGGTTGGCGTGTGTGGGTGGTGACCTGATGTGTGTTCTGTGGCAACTGTGCAACGTTGGCGATGTGGGCGGTGGTCTGGTGTGCTGTACTGGTGCGGTGATGGCTGGCATCGTTGTGCCTGGCTGAACTGCTGCTGCTGGGATGATGGTGGGCTGGGACACCGGATGCACACTGACGTTGGCTGACTTGTCCATGTGGAACTTGTGGGGTGGACAGGAGAGACTGACATGTTTGTTGGTCTGGGCTGTAGGGGGTTGTAGGGTAGCATACTTGGTAGTTGGTGTGTCTGTGGGTGTGGGGCTGAGCTTGATTGGGCACTCGCTGGGACAGGTGGGGCAGCGGCCTGTAGGACTGACGCAGTGGACTTAGTGGGGGATGGCTGGTGGTGCCTGAGGGGTTGGGTTTGTCGTTGGACTGGTTGGTAGGGGAGACCGTTGGGGTGAAAGTGCTAACGTAGGCTGGCTGGCTAGTATCTGAGAAGTGGGGGTTCGGGCGACTGATGTCTGAGCTGTGACTGTGCGCTTTCCTGCCTGTTGCAACACGTTAACTCACTGTGACCTTGGAGACAGCTCGGTGTTTGGTGTATGAATGGGCATGTACTAGTGCTGAGGGGCTGACGGTGACCCTGCCCCTGTCCCTCGCACATAGGAGTCTGCAATGCAGTGCATTGTGCTGTACATGTAGAGGACTGATGCCCTGCAAGTGAATTGTGTTAGACTCCGTAGATGCTGGAGAAGATAGGGAGACCTAGGGGTTCTGGCTGGGACTGGTGACCACAGAGGTCCAACAGCATGGGGTGCAGACATAAGTTACTGAGCATTGTTGCATGCCCCAGAATGCTGAGCTGCTGCTGGGGTCAGTGAGTGTCCAGGGTGGGCTTTGGACTGGCTGATAGCTGCAAACGTCTATGGTGCGGAACGGCCTGTGGTGGTATCTGGTTCGTTGGCAGTGAGGGCAGTTATGAGGCGCCCAGACTGTGGGGCCCTGCTGTGTTGTCAGGCCTGAAGCATGAGCTTCGAGTTAGGTCTGAGCATAGGTGTATGCTGCTGTGTGGGCTGGGATGAAGTGTGG
The DNA here is from genome assembly GCF_016801865.2 of Culex pipiens pallens. Taxonomy (NCBI): domain Eukaryota; kingdom Metazoa; phylum Arthropoda; class Insecta; order Diptera; family Culicidae; genus Culex; species Culex pipiens. Next base: position 15,975 of record NW_026292995.1, on the reverse strand, counting down.
TACACAGAACTGACTGCTGGGGTGCACTGATTAGCTGTATAGTGACTGATGACAGTGGGGCTGGTAGCTGCAGCAGTGTCCATTGAGGTGCCCTGTGGAGCTGAACCTGACTGTCCTGGGGCTGGGGGGTGTTGTAGTGAGCGAACATAAGACTGGGAAGCAGAGCTGCTAGTTGACTGACTGAGCGTGCGATTGCCTGTGGGTGTGGATAGCTAGACTGAATTCTTTGAGCTTAGCAGGGCAGGCTGAAACTGCAATGGTGCCGACAACTGGGCCCCACTGTGGCAGTGTAGCAGTGGGGCGGGGACTGCAGCAGAGTTGGGTGCTATGGGGCTTTGGAGACTGGCCTGTGGACTGGGGAAGTGGCCTGGTGAGCAATGTAGGGACTGAGTGCTGGGGTACTGGTGAACTGCGTGGATGGCCCTGGAGATGCTGGGCAGACTGGCCTGAGCTGGAAACCTTGCCTTGGCTGGTGCCCTGGTCAGTCTGAGTGCTGACTGTGGCTGGTGAGTGGTTCCTGCGGGTGTTGGCTGCTGACAGCGGCAGATACCAGCTGAGGTGTGAAACTGGATGCTGGCTGATGGGCTAGGGGAGTTGTATGCGCTGCTGAATGCCTGCTGTGGGCAGCTGCCTGTGCTCAGGACTGATGACTGGCTGCGAGTCTGAGTCAATGGCTGAAGATGGGGCGAGGACATGTGGCGTGGAGGGTGCTGTGGTGTGACTGCTGTTGTGCAGTGTACTGGCAGTGTCGTTAGAGGGGCACTGATTAAACAGGAGCTGCAGTTTCCTGGGCTGGGGCTGGGTGTGGTTTGGCTGAAATTCTGACTAAGTGCTGTTTCCCTGTGCTGCTGTCAGGTCGAACTGAGTGTGTGGGAAGGGGGTTATGGTGGTGGGACTCGCGGGGAACTGCAGATGTGTACCCAACCAGTCTGATGGCACTCTCGACAGGTCCTGCTGCTGTGGGGTGACATCCTGCTGATGACTGGAGCCGCTTACTGACCCTTGCCTGACTGGGGATGCTTGAGATGAAGTGGAACGCGATACTAGGTCTAAGGAGCTGGTTGTTGAACGTCTGGGCTGGCCTGCTGGCTGTGAAGTGTTGAAGGTGTGTAAACATTGATGTGATCGCCTGTTATGTGCCCTGCTTGGCGGACCCTAGTGCTGTGTAACATGCCTGCGACTCTGTAAGACCTGTGGACCCTGAGCGCTGATGGCACTGAACTGCAATGCCCCGCAGTGCGGTTTGGGATGTTTGGAGGGTGGGTTGGTGTGGAGTGCGCTGCTGGAGCTGTGTGATCGTAGTGACTGGGGGTCTGGCAACTGTTTATGCTGACAAGCTTGCTGGCTTAGGTGTGTCGGTGTGGATCTGCTGCGAGGCGACCTGCTAGCGTACGGGGGAGCGCTGGGGTCTGACTGGGCTGGGTGTGATAGACTTGGGTCTAGTGGTGTCTGTGCTGACTGCTGGCTGGGGTCATTAGTGATGGAGGTGCGGTAACAGGGCTAGTGGAAGGAGGTGCGATGCTGGACTAGTGACTGTGAGCTAGACGCTGGGCTGGCTGCTTTGTGACTGGCTGTAGACTGATCGCTGGGCTGGTGGGACTGGGAATGACTGTGTTGTGTGTGTTGCTGTTTGCTCCCCCACTGGGGCAGGTGGCTGTGCTGACTGCTTGGGCGGGTGATGAGAGGCCTGTGTTGTGTCTTGTGGGACACTGGTGCTGGAACTGTGGCTGTGCTGCCGCTGACATGCTTCGACTGATGCTCCTTTAGTGTGAGCTGTGGCGTGGCTGCTGTGCGGGTGTCCCATGTGCTGCATTGGTACTGATGGATGCTGTGTGGGGCCCTGGCTACGGTGTATGAACTGGCACTGATGGTCAGGTGTTGAGCTGACTGGGTGGACTGACCATCTGGGACTGGGCTGGACTGGGTGACTGCTGATTGCTGGCAGGGATGGCTAGTGCAATGCTGGACTTGTCGCGTTGCCTGTGATTGTGTCTGGGACAGGTGGCTGAACTGACTGACTGTACTGCTAGTGGCACTGCTGAGTTATCGGCAAGTGATGTCCCTGCTCGAAGGGAGAAAACTTGCAGTGGAGGTCTGGGCTGCAGGGGCTGACTGGCCCTGCCTGGTGACACAGCGACATTGGACTCTGCTGCTGGTGGCGGTCTGGTTAAGGGGAGCTAGCTTGCTTGGTGAATGGGCTGTGGAGATGTGGAACTGCTGAGGTGGCTGGGTCCTGTTGGGGTCTGGCATGGTCCGGCTGGAGACCCCTTTGGGCTGGGCGTTGGACTGCGTTGGGTTGTTGTGTGTGCTATGTCGGGCTGATGGAGCTGTGAGGTCGGGGTAGAAGGACTGACTGGACCCGACTTGGTAGGGGATGTCTGAACTGGCCTGGGTGGTGCTGCTGACTGAAGAGGGGCAATCAGCTGCCTGGCGCAGGGTCTCTGGAATGCTGTGGCCTGCTGGGTGGGGAACACTGCTGATGAGTGGGCTGTGTCCTGCCGTAGGCTGGTGGAGTGGGGGCCTAGTGGGGGAACGTATATATGGGAGGTGTCCTGTCTGTGGAACTGTGGACTGGATGTGTTGGCAGGTGTGGTGCCTGTGATGCTGTAGGAAATGTTCTGGATGATGTTGAGATTGCGCTGGCTGCTGAGCTGATGGAATGCTCGGGTGCTGGGTGTGGCCTGCGGACCTGCTGAGAGGAGTGGCACTGTGGACCTGGGTTGATGAGCCGTGTGCGAGAGCTTGCTGGGGTCTGGTAGTGGCTGGCTGAATAGTGACTTAGTGACTGATGGTGGGCGGTTGGGACTCGTTTGCGGGCAACTGGGAATCTTGTATGTGAAACTGCTTGCTCCGAGGCCTGACAGGTGGTGGTTTGTGTGGAACTGCTAGAGGTGCTGGGACTGGGAGGATGGTGGTGCTGGCTCAGAGGGTGATAGATTGGGTACTGAAGCTGGGGTGGGGCATGGTGGTGCTGAGCAAAACGTTTGGGATTGGCTGCTGGAAGCTGAGATGTGCCTGCGGGTGCCATAATGTGGGAGGCTGAGTGTCGGGGACAGATACTTGTTGCGTTGTGAACAGGAGGGACTTGTCTGATGGCACTGCTGTGCGGGGGGAAGGGGCCTGGAACTGGGTGCGGCTGATGTATGGTACGGCTGTAATGCTGGACTGACTGTGCGAGGCGGTGGCAGTGCTGGACTGCTGGTCTAGAAGCTGTAAGCGCAGCCTGTGCCGTGACTGTGTATGATGGGCTGGGGCTGGAATATGCTGTGTGGGCTGCTGGTGGCATGTCTGTCTGGTGCATGCTGGTGGTGCTGAGCGCTGAACTGGGCCCTCGGAGTGGCTGGACTGGGGAACTGTGACTGCGCGTGCTGAGGCGGGCTGGAAGATGAGTGGTGTGCATTTGGCTGGGTGTGTTGTGTCTGATTCAGATGGTTTGGGGCGGGATTTAACTTGCTAACTTTGTGATTGGTTGTTGGGTGGGCTCGTGGAGAATGGAATGCTGTGAGGCCTGGTGTGGTCACTGTCTGGTGGTATGTGTTCAGGGTGGGGGGGTGGGGGGGGGGGGGGAGGGGGGGGGGATGAACGATGAACCAGAGCCAATAGCTGAGTGAGCTGGCGCAATGGTGGCTGGCTGGCTGACTGAAGGGCTGGCAGGATGCTGGACGCTTGCGACTGAAGGATGAAATGCAGAGCTGTAGCATATTCTTGCATGCAGCTGGAGTTGGGCGTAGATGTGTGTGATCATGCGAATGTGTGTTGGGCTGAGCATCACACTTGCCGATCACAGTACACGCGATGTGCATCCCTGTCATGCCATTGGGCTGCGACTGTCCTTTACAGCTGGACATTATCAGACATATTCCGCTCCATTCTTACCTTCTTGAGACTGACATTGTGTGTCACTTCTAGCGCCAGCGCAGGATGTACCAGTGATGTTTTGTGTCAGATGCTCATGTAGATAGGTGTCTGCGAGCTGCTGGCTGGCCAGTTGCAGTTGTTGCAGCGTTTGAATAACTGACAGGGAGAGTGTCCCTGTAGTCTGCAAACTTGTGAAGCTGGTTGAAATGTTGTGCAGTGACTGCGCTGGCCTGAGCCACTGACTGTCTGTGGCAGCAGGGACAGTGCTGGTTTGGCCTGCTGTCTGGTGGACTGGGGAGACCCTGACCTGCACTGGTGGATGACTTGTGCTGGTTGTGACAGGACTGTGGATGTGTTGCTGTGGGCTGATGCTGTGCTGGGTGACCGACATGAAGCCTGGGAGGTTGCTCTGAATCGGGGGGAGTGACGAATGCCTGGTGCTGCTGACTACGCAGGCTTGGGAGGGGGTGAGTGGTACTGTAGTGGGCTGTGTGGATTTGCCTGCCCCTAGCTGGGGGGAACGGATTGCTGATGGGGGGGAGAAAAGCTGTAGAGTGCAGGTGCTGGTGAGAGCTCGGTCTGGACTGTTGCTGGTTGGGCTGATTTGGAACTGCTATTGGGGGTGGAGGGGGGGGTGAAGGAGCTGGTGTGACTGTAGAGGGGCATGCATTGCCAGGGTGGGTCTGATGTGGCTGACGGCTGGAACATGCTGTGGTGTGAATGGGCTGGTAGGCCTGCTGCTGTGTGCTGGCTGGGCTGCTGCCGACTGTTGTGGCTCGCGGTGGGTGTGTGGCTAGCTGATGATCTTGTGCTGACTGCTGTGGAGGTGGGCTGCTAGCTGCTTTTGGTGGGGGTGCGTGGGCTGCTGGAAGACTGCTCGGTGTGATGGGGTGGTGGGATTTCAGCTTCAAACAGGACTGGACTGCACGTGGCAGTGGCGTGGGTGCCTTTTATACCATTTTCATGCCAGGGACTGAGGAGGATCAGTGGACATATGGACTGCTCGTATTGCTGTTGCTGCAACATCATGTAGGCATTTAGGCTGAATACATTGACGATGAGTGTACACACACAGTGGATATGACAGCCAGATTGTGGCTGGGCAGGCATTGCTCTTGTGACCAGTGTGGTGTGAGATCCGACGCAGTCAGACAAGTTGTATTAAAGGATGGCTGAAAGTTGAGCTGGGATACGAGTGTCAGCGGCCATTTGCCCCTATAGCTGTGAGTAGACCTCGCCTGTGACATTTCTGCTGGCGGCTGGCTGGGAGTGATGTAACTGAGCGTGCAGCAAGTACCTGGATCATGGTACTTCTGACTAGGCTGTCCTGGCTGTGAAAGGCATCATGGGGGGTGGCCATGCGCACTGATGGGGCTGCGAGAGGAGACTGCCTGTGCCGATGGGCCTGGATGGTGTGACGTGCAGTGGCTGCTCTGGTGACTGACTTGCGCTCGCGGTGCAACATACTTGATCTGTTTTGCGACTGCGACTGCTGTGTGTGGGCTGACTGGGCCTTGTCAGCACTGCGGTCTGACATGGCAGTGGGTGACCCAGGAGCTGCAAGGACTGACTGGCTCTGCTTAACTGCTGGGCTGACTGCTTCAAGGGAGTGGGGCAGGGCTACTCTCTCACTGGGGGAGCTCGAATGACCTGGAGTAGCACTGGTGGCCTGTTTGTGAGAGAGCGGTGCTCGGTTGCTGCTGTGACGGTCAGAGAAACTGGTGGGTGAGGGGGTGGATGAATGTCGTCTTCTATGCCTGTTAACTGCCGTTGTCCTTGCACTAACTGGCTGTGTTTGCCGAAGGCTTGCGTGGTGAGTATAATGCTGTGGGAGGTATGCTGCTGACTGCTACATCGCGGGCTGTTCTGATGCTTGCCGACTGGCGGCTGAACTGGCCGGACTGTGTTATGGCTGGTACTGTTAATAGGTATTATGGGGAATATGAATGCGTGCTGCTCTGCTGTGAGCTGATTGGTGGACTGTTCGACTGTGGTACTGTGGAAGATCGTAACGAATGGCTGATAACGTGTGGCTGGCCACTGCTGCAACTGCTGGCTGCTGATGGCTGCTGTGTGGAGTGTGAATGTGACTTCTGGGGGGGGTGCCAGGCTGGGGGAATAATGGGAATGCTGAACATTGGGCCGATATGTGCTGGCCTTTGCCTTTGCTGCAAGGACTGCCTGATATACATTTGAGGGGCGATATGGGCAACTGTTGTCGAAGGAAAGGGTCTGAAACTGCTGTGGACTGCTTAGAGCTGAATGCTGAAGGCACTGTATGATGGGTGATGCCTGGGCTGCATGGGATGAGACTGCTGTGAATCTGCAGCTGCTGAAGTGCTGATGGTAACTGACTGCCACTGCATGTGTAGTAAGTGTAACAGACAGTGCAGGGGGGTTGGTGTCAGGGCAGGCTGGGTATCCACTGAGGGGGGTGCATTGGCTTGGGCGTGATTGTGTACTGCTTGAAGGAGAGCTGTTGGTGATTGCTGGCTGTATGGCTGGAGGGGGAGGACTGGCCTGGACTGACAGAAGGGTGTTGGAGAACTTGTACTGCTGGGTTGGCTCTGGGCCCTGTATCGTTTGGCTGCCTGGGCCCCCTGTGCGCTGGGGAGTCTGTGACCTGTGCGAGCTGGTCCATGCTGGAGACTGTGAACAGCTGATGGTGTTAGGATGGGTACTTGCTGAATGTGTGATGATGGTGAGCGTGTTGGAGTTATTTTTCGGATGACTGGCTGGGAGGTGCTGCAGCTTTGCTGCACGTTGTAGGCTGTTGCGATTGCTTGACTCGCCTGGTGTGATGAGGCGTAAGCGCCTGAAATATGTGATGAGCTTGGAGCTAGGCCTGTGCACTCGAGGACAAGTACTGACTGACTGGTGGAACTGCTGGCTTTGGCTGTGTGTGAAGGCTGATGCTACTGGCCTGCTGACTTATGTGCTGCTGGCTGATTGCACTGCGGGGTGGCTGGCTGGATGTGTTGGGCGCACTGATGGATGCTAGGGGGGCTGGGATGGCACTGTCTGACTGACTGGCAGCTGGTTGACTGAAGAGAGCTGTTGGCGGATGATGATGGGAATGACTGGGACTGTGGGGTGGGGACACTGTACTGGGTGATTTATTGGCGGCTGCTGGCTCGACTGATCGCAGGGGACAGATGACTGTAGGGCTGATGTGGTATGCTGAACTGCTGGTGTGGCAGATGGATTGACTGTCTGGCTGAGGGGACTTGTACTGCCTGAAGGGGGAGGCAGCTAGGGGAGACTGGTGGTCAGGTGATGTTGGACTTATGGCTGGTGTGGCTGTGGGTTGGTTGCTGGTGTGGCTGGGGACTGTCTTGAACATAACTGGGTTCACTAGCTGCAGCAAACTCGTTAGCCTGTAGCCTGTGGTGGAGCTGAGTGACCAGATGAAACTGACCTGGACACTGATAGAACTGTGTGACTGAGTGCTCTGGGACTGCTGCACTGTGGGGTGTAACACGAGAGCTGGGGTGTGAAGCTGGAGAAACCTAGTGTGTGGCTACTCGAATCGTGAGTCTATGGGGTGCTGCTGTGCTGGATACTGGAACTGGTACTAGGGGGACTGGGCGGATGTTTTGATGTGGGTTGCAGTGTTGACACTGGGCTTGCGTGCGTGGTGACTGATGGGTGTGGGACTGATGTGCTGTGACGGAAGACAGGCGGTGCCAGAGAGTAATTCTGTCTATGGCCTTCGCGGATGGAGGTTTTAGAGTGGAGTGGGCCTGTCCTGATGCCTGGCAACTGATGCTGTTGAAGACCATGGGGTGGGATGATGGGTACTGTGGTGGTCTTGGTTGGGTGGTGGCTGGTGGCGTGTGGACAACGATGAGGCCTTGCGGCAGCTGCTGAGCTGTGTTGGAATGGTTGGTCTGAACTGGAATCACTGGGCGGCTGGGGTGTGGTGCTGGGTGAGCTGTGGCTGTGTGTCTGTGGGGGGTCTTAGATGTGTATTCTCACGGGATGGACGGGCTGCTGGCGGGGACTGGGACTGCTGGTAACGGAGTTCCTGACACTGTGTGTCGCGCTGCTGTGACTAACTGTGGCTGGGCTGGTATCTGGACTGGTATGCTGTGCTAGGTGGTCTGCTAGGATGAGTGTGCGAGGTGATGGTCAGCATGCTGCTAGCTGCAGTGGGTGGCAGGTGCTGGGTGCTGTGAGACTGACTTGCAGACAGGTGCGCCAGGGGAAAGGTCGACGTACTCGGGGTGCAACTGCTGGCTGCCCTGAATGCCCTGGATGGCTGTGCTGAGCTGGCAACAGTCTTGCAGGCCTGTTGGCTGTGGCTGGCATCAGATGCAACTGACCTTACAGTATGAGTGGCTGAGAGTGTCGAGCTATGGTGTAGAATTCTGCGCCTGTTGCGTGGCCCTGGGCTTGGATGTGGCGGTGCGGTGAGTTGACTTTGACAGCTGACTGCTGTTGCCCCTGTAGTACTGGAGGTTGATGATCCAGCAACTTGACGGTGCTGCTTCTGTGAGACTGCTGCTCTGCTTCCTGGGCGAATACTGTGGTGAATGACTGCTTCTGCGTGGCTGACAATACTGGTGGGGTATGTTGGGTGGAGTTGACTGTCTGGTGTGGAAAACTGCGATGAGTGGAAGTGGTACCTGTGTTAACTAGCTGACTTGATACTGGGGTGGGCAGTGACTGCTGCCTGGCTGTGGTGCAGAACAGAGTGACTTGGGGAAAACTGTCAGACACGGTGGAGCTTGATGGTCTGTGACCTGCAGGGCTGATCTTAGAGCAGGTTCTGGGCTGGGGGTGTCACGGCTGAAGGAAACTGACTGGGGTGTTGCAGTGCGGGGGTGAGTATGCATTGAGAATTAGACTAGGCAGCTGTTGCCAGCTGCTGGTAGAGGGTGGCGCGGGGGGGGGGGGGGGAGTGAGTCGGGGGGGGGCTGTTGGGGGGTGGGTCCTGTAGTTCAAATGGAAAGGTTGTAGGGCTGCTGACTGCTGGGGTCCACCGCTGGGATTTCGTCGCTATATCGTCTTGCAGTGTGGCACGCTGGGAGTGGAGCTGTTGATGGGCGACTGGTGATGCTGCCTGAAGTGACTGATGGCTGATAGATCCTGGGCTGGGCTGGGAACTTGTAGGGAGATGCTGCCTGCAATGCTGCTGTGACTGGTGAACTCGACTGAGATTGGACTGGAACTTGGTGGGCTCTGCTGGATTGCTGGGTGAAGGGGATATCGGACTGGTTGTCGCGTGGTTGGCTGGCTGGATGGGTGTGTGGGTGCTGGTGCGGGGGCTTGGGACTGAAATTGACTGGAGGGACCTAGCGGCTGGGTGCTCCGACCTGTGCATGTGTATGTGGAACGATGATGGCTGAGGCAAGACGTCGTGAACTGTCTGCTTGAGGCACATGTGTGTGCTGTGCTGTGCGGAGGTGTACTGTGGCCTGTGTGTGTCTAGTGCTGTGAGCTGAGCTGATGTCTGCTGCCTGGCTTGGCTGGGTTGGGGACTGGGTGTGCAGGGGTTGGGGTCTTCGGCAGGGCTTGGAGTGGATGGGTGACAAGAATGGCTGAGATGTGTGGGGCACTGGATGCGGAGTGCACATGTTGGGATCTGAGGTGCTGTGGGTTTGACTAGGCGGTGACTGGATTTCCTAGGCTTGACGCTGGTGGTGAGCTGATGTGCAGCTGACTCGTGGCTGTCTAATGTCTGGGGGTGACCCTGACAGTTAGTGCAATTGACAAGGAGATTCACTGTTTTACTTTGAAGGATTAGTGAAGTCTTGAGAGAGCAGCCAGCGTGGCTATCAGCTGGTTTTGGCTGGTGGTGCGAGCATAGGGGGGGAAATTGGGTACGAGTAGGCCTTGCGTGGACTGCCTATGTCCCACCAGGTGACTTGCGAGGGGTTGCTGTGACCTGATCGGTGAGCGCTGGTTGGGCTCGCTTCTGATGGCTGTGAATGAGCTGTGCTGCTGCCTTGGGCGCTGGGGCTGCTTGACTGACTAGACAGCTGCAAAGCAGTGGAGGGCTGGGAATCGGGGGACTGACACCTGTGTGCAGAAGTGGAGCAACTGCTGGGTGAGTACAGGGATGCTGTGCATGAGCCTGGGTTGGGGTGTGAGCCTAGACGGGGGCAGGTAGACTGGTGAGTGGCTATATGAATTTTCGCTTGGGTGGCTGAGGCTATTTCAGTTGCTGAGCTGCAGATGGCTGATGAACATGTCTAGTGTGAGCCTATGTGGTGATAGGGTGGGAGCTGCTTGGGACTGAAGTTCAGGGTCCAGTACAAGTGTTGACGGCAGCCTACTGGGGCTGGTCGGTTACTGCTGACAAGTGAGGCAGTGTGTCATTTGCAGTTACTTCGGCTTGATATGGAAAACTGCAGCATGGATGACTGCTGTTGTCATCTGGAGAGTACCGACATAGTTGCGGAAGGAACAGATGAGCACTTTGCATGTGTCAGGCCCAGATGGACTGCTGGATGAAGGTATGGGGAGTTGGCAGATGAGTGTAGACACGCACGTTGCGGCACTGCTCCATGGTGCTGCAGAGTTTGCCTCGTACCTGTGGCTGTCAGGGGCTGGTCTGCCTGTTGATCTTTTGGAAGAACTGGTGTCCTTTGGGGATGCGAGGTAGAACTGGTAGTTTTAGTGGGTCTGGACTGTCTGTACTGGGCATAAACCTTAGCTGCATTGAATGATGTGCGGTGTGCCGCGGGGGGTGATGATGTAGGAGCGAAGTTTGGGTGCAAGTGCTGGGGCGCAGGGGGTGAGGGCTGGCTAGCCAGGGCATGAATGTGGGTGGCAGCTGGTTGCACTGGTGGGTAGGCATGGTGTGATCTGGGAGTAGTGCCGCATGGATATGTTCTGGCTGGGTGCTGTGGTGCCTGGCTGCTGGGCCAGTCCTGACACTGGGATGCTGCTGTGAAGAGAGTGACTTGGGATGGGCTAATGATGTGGAGCTGTGCAGGCTGGGCAGGTATAACTGAGGTATTGCAGAACCAGCCCAACAAGAAAACTGGTAACTGATGGCTGCGGTAGGGTGACTATCAGATCTGGGTTAGATGGCACTGAGCACACTTGCGTAGGCGTAAACTGACTGTGTGTGAGCTAGGACATGGTCAAACTCACTGCTGACTGATGACTGCTAAACTAGTAGGTCGCGTGTGGTATGAGCACAGGTATGTGGTCTGGGCTCTGGGGAGGACGTGTGAGGACAGAAGCTGTGACTGCCTGGGGTTTGGTGAGCTGGGAGAGAGTGCCTGATTGGTTACAGGCGTGTAAGCTGTCAAGCTGCACTGGAGCTGTGGGGGTGGGGAACCTCTGGTGATGTGTGTGGACTGTGATGCCTGGGTCGACGGTGCGGCTGGACTGATGCAGTGTGGGCAACTGGCTGGTAGGGGAGGCTGGGACTGCAGTGGATGCGCCTGTGGAGGGGTCGATTGGGGCGGCGGCTGGCACTGGAGGTGGGCTTGCCTGGGCACTGCAAGCCGAGTGAGACTGCTGAGAACTGGAGCTGTTGGGGCCGAGTGTGGGGCACTGCCTCTGCTGAGGGCTGGGGTGGGTGGGTGCTGATGGCATGTGGCAGGTGCCTCCTGTGCTGCGGATGCTGTGCTGACTGGCACTGAGCACTAGGATGGGCTTAAAGATGGGGGGCGTGCTCAAACTGACGCCGGTCGTTGGTGGGACACGTGCTGCTGCTGGCGCTGCAGGTGGAGCTGAAGCGGAGGCTGTGGCTTGTGTGAATTGTGGGTATGAAACTCGGGGTGCTGTTGCTGGGAGTCGCAGCGCCATCTACTGTGGTGCTGGCGCTGACTGGGTGGCTGGCTGTGTGGTGAGGGCTGCATGGGGACTCGGAAGGCATGCCTGCAATGCATGGGTAGCTGCGTTTCCAGAGCGGATGCTGTGTGCTGGCCCCAGGAGGCTGGCTGGAGGGGTGTGCTTACTGCAGATGAGGGGGAGGGGCAGCTGGAGGGGGCGGATCTGTGACTGCTGTGAAACTGGTGGGTGTGGCTGGGGGGTACTGGTGTGGGCCGGGACCTGGGGACAGGGCTGGTACTGGGTGTCTGGTGGGGTCGATGGAGATGTGTGGGCTAATGATGACCTGTCTAGTCCAGTGACTGATGCTAGCATGGTGGGTGGTCGGTGTGCAGCTGCTGCTTGGGGCGGCAGCGGTTGCAGGACTGACTGCTGCGAACAGTTGGAGTCCCTGATGCTGGCTGGGCATAACTCGTGGCTTGGGCTGCTGGCTAGTTATGTGGAGGCCTGGTGGCACCAGTGAGGTAATACGTGGCTGCTGAAGGGGTGTGGTAGACTGCGAGGTCATGTAATGCGTCATGACTGGGGTGGCGCTGCAGTGTTGATACGTGTGAACAGCGTGCCACTTGCGGAGGCATGATGGGAAGACTGAAACTGGGCTGGGGAAGCTGTGGTTGCGTCTACTGGGGAGGGGTGTGATGAGAGTCCTGTTCGTCTGTTGGGGCGCTGCTGGTGGCGATGCTTGCGATTGATGCTGCCTGACGATCGAGGAGCTGGTGAGAGCTGACTGGAATGGGGGGTCGTGCTGGATCTCTGCATGGGTAGGAACTGTGAGCGCGACTGACTAGTGTCTGAGTGCTGGTCACAGCTGGTGCTGTCAGTGGCGTGTGCTGGGATGGTACTGTGATGCGGGATGATGTGTGGAGGCGATGACGAGGACTGGCGAGATGGGGAAGGGGGGTGGCTGATGCGAGCTGATAGCTGTGGGACTGATGGTGTGGTAATGCCCACAGCTGCTGTGCTGTCCAACTGTGCTTGGCAGGACTGTACTGGTGAAGCTAGGCCTAACATGTGATGAAGGCTGCCCATGTGCTTGGAGCTAGTGGGGTGTGATGTGGGCAACTGTGTTGGATGGTGTGGTGGATGGTACATGGGTGTTGTCTGGGGAATGACTGTGGAGGTGGCTGGCCAGTTGCTGGTAGGTGGGGTGTGGGCTGGCGGCGTGAGTTACTGAAACTTCCTGGACCTGAGGGCTGGGGTGACTGTAGGGATGTCGCTGCTGCTAACTAGCTGCTGCTGCTAGCGCTGTGACTGGTACTGTACTTGTTGTGGTGCTTGGGTGGATAGACTGCAGACTTCGATGCTGACTGGGCTGGGTGTGGTGCTGGTGTGTATGTAAGGGGGGATGGGGCCTGCTGGGGCTGCTGGCCAGTGGAGGACGGGCCCTCGACTGCCGTAGCTGTAACGGGGTGGCTTAGAGTGCTGCGGGGGGCTGTTACTGGGTGGCTGGCTGGGTGTTAATACAGTGCATGGGAGGTGGGGATGAGAGGTGTGCCTGTGTCTGCTGATGAGGTCAACTTCTGCAGAGGGCCGAATGTGTCTGTGCTGACTAGCTGCTGATGCTGGGACATGGAATAGACCCGATTTCTGCCTGGGCCAACTGCTGTCTGTGGGTGGCTGGCAATGGTGCTGTGTGTCGTCTGACCTGCTTGTGGAGAGGTGGGTGCTGTAGGGCTGAGCTTGTGCTAGGTGTGGACTGGGCCTATGGCCTGGGCTGGGTATAACCCCTTTTTTGTTGCTGGAGGGCCTTGCTGCGAGACGGAGGGGGCCCTGGTGGGGAGGGGTCGTTGCTGGCACTAATGGGGCTGTAGTAGGGCACGGCAGACTGAACTGTGTGGTTGAGCGTGAGGTGGATGACGGTGAAAGTGGGGGCGCGTTTAACACGGCTGCCCGCTGCTGAGCTGGACTGTGCTGCGGGGAGGGGGACTGGCGGGGAAGTATGGGTTACGAGAAGGTCCTGCTTGCTGTGGGCTGGACTGGATTGTGGACCTGGGTAGTTGCTGGTGGTGCTGTGCTGGGGATTGCTCTGGGCTGCCTAGGGTGGCACTGCTGCGGGGGGGGCCCTGACTGATGGCTGGTGGGTCTCTCTGTGGAAGTGACTGATGGGTGCTCCATGGAAGCTCGTGAGTGGTAGGGCTGATGCACTGTAGGCATGCTGTGGGCTGCACTGGATGTGGGTTGGCCTGGAGTAGTAACCAGCAACTGATGCTGCTGACAGGCTGAACTGGTGGGCTCCCTGGGGTCCTGGGGCTGTGGTGGCTGGCCTCCTTATGCTGCTGTGTGATGGTGATGCTGGTAACTGGGGACTGGGGTGCAACTCTGGGGTTGCTCGCTGGTGCTGCTGAACGTGGCATGACAGACCTTGAATGTGGATAGCCTATGTGCAGCTTTGGCTGGTAAGATGCTGCTGTCTGTGAATTGGCACTGAATGAGTGTCTGTCTTGTCTGACACTGCTGCTACTGGTGCGAGTTGAAGGTGTGACTGGGCTGGTGACTGACTGTGCACTTCTGGAGCTGAGAGAACTGTGGGTTGGTGTATGGCATGCTGCTCTGGACTGCTGGCTAAACTGCACTGAATGAGCGACTGAAATGGGACTTGGACTGGGCTGAGATGAATGGTGGGGGTGTCTGGCCTGCTTGGTTGCTGGCTGAAACAGCCTGGCTGTTGCAGTTAGTGTCTGCCACAGACAGTATACGAAACAGCTGACTGTGGTGGAGCTGAGGGCTGGTCAGGGTTGGTGCTAGTGAGATGGGGGGTGAATGCCTGCTGCTGGGGACGCTGTGATTGGGAGTGACTGTGTACTGCGCTGATGTGGTTGGTCGCTGTGTGTGCGGGTGGTCTGGTGACTGGCGATGGACTGCTGCATGCTGACCTGCATGGGCCTGGTCCCCTGGCTGGAGGTGACTGTGTTGCTGTAGGAAGGGGATCTGGGAAGCTGAGGGGGTGCAACTGCGCTGACTGGACGGAACTGATCTGTTGTGATGAACTGGTGGGTGAGCTGTCTGGAAGTGAATCTGGAGTTGTGCGCTGATGGAGGTGGGAGTGGGTGTGAGCCTGCTTGGGTGGCCTGGGTGTGTAGCTGCACTGGGTGAGACTCGCCAGTATGGGGAACTGTGGCAGCATGTCAACTGCTGCTGGGCTGGTGCCTAGGCGGCTGCGTGGTCTAGACCTGGAGTGTTGTGACCTGGAGACGTGCTACTGTAGACAGGATGGCGGGGGACGACACTGACTGCGGCCCACTGACTGGGGCTGGTCTTGCGCTGCTACAAAACTGGCTGCGGCTGGGTGGCACTGCCGACTGGTCCGGAGTGAACTGCAGTCTGGGGCTTGGGGCGGGTGACGCTGCTGGTTTCTGGAAGGCGCCTGGCGAAATCAGGGTGGCTCTGTGGCCATGGAGGACCTGTGGTGGCTGGAATAGAGGGGATGAAGGCTGAACCTTGGCTGGAGGATGTGTGGCCACTGACGACCAGTACTGCACTGGGTACTGGCCTGGCTGGATGCGTGTGGTGTAGTTTTGGCTTGGTAGGCTGCTTGGAGCTGGAACTGTGTTTATAGGGGGCGATAGCTGCCTGTCGACGACTGGAGGCTGGGGGCAGATGTGAATGTCACTGAGTTGCTTGCGGGGTCTGCATGCGTGCGAACTAGACCAGGTGGGGACTGGTTGGGTGCGTGCGGTGGTCATGTGTGCCCAAAGAGTAACCATGGGGTGGTAGGGGTGTGGGGCTGTTAGACTGGGGCTGAGGCCAACCTGGAGCTGGCTGCTTGGAGGAGTTGGCCTGTAGTGGGGGCGAGTTTGGGATAAGTGGCATGGTGAGGGGGTTGGTACTGCTTGTGTTGTGCGACACTGCTGAAGTGAGTGCTTACGGGGACGGAGAACGGGGGGTGGGGCTGGCTGAGTAGGACGCTGGGCTCGCTGGCGATGGGCTGTCTGATGGTGATGCAGTGTCAGCTGCTGCTGGTCATGACTGAGTGACAGGGCTGTCAAGTTTTGTTTGCTGTGACTGTTTGTTGGCATGGTCTGTGTACGTGGAAAGCGGGGAGGCCACTGCGCGGTGCTCTAGTCGATGGGGGGACCTGTCGTCACGAATAGCTGTGGAGTGGTCGGTGTGTGCAGGAACAGTTGCTTATGTGGCATAGTGGCTGCTGATAGGCTGGAGGTGGTCCTAGGGCCGAACTGTTGTGGCTTCTGTGAGCAGGATGCTCGAGCTGCGTGAGGACTGACAGGAGGTCCTGGCGTGTGGGACCTAGGCCACAGTGGGACTTGCCTGACCTGCAAGCTGAGCGTGGGAGCTGGCTGTGGGTAGGATGCATCTAGGTAGGAAGCT
>NW_026292994.1:0-2500 GCF_016801865.2 Culex pipiens pallens | reverse complement strand
CCCCCCCCCCCCCCCCCCCCCCCCCCCCCCCCCCCCCCCCCCCCCCCCCCCCCCCCCCCCCCCCCCCCCCCCCCCCCCCCCCCCCCCCCCCCCCCCCCCCCCCCCCCCCCCCCCCCCCCCCCCCCCCCCCCCCCCCCCCCCCCCCCCCCCCCCCCCCCCCCCCCCCCCCCCCCCCCCCCCCCCCCCCCCCCCCCCCCCCCCCCCCCCCCCCCCCCCCCCCCCCCCCCCCCCCCCCCCCCCCCCCCCCCCCCCCCCCCCCCCCCCCCCCCCCCCCCCCCCCCCCCCCCCCCCCCCCCCCCCCCCCCCCCCCCCCCCCCCCCCCCCCCCCCCCCCCCCCCCCCCCCCCCCCCCCCCCCCCCCCCCCCCCCCCCCCCCCCCCCCCCCCCCCCCCCCCCCCCCCCCCCCCCCCCCCCCCCCCCCCCCCCCCCCCCCCCCCCCCCCCCCCCCCCCCCCCCCCCCCCCCCCCCCCCCCCCCCCCCCCCCCCCCCCCCCCCCCCCCCCCCCCCCCCCCCCCCCCCCCCCCCCCCCCCCCCCCCCCCCCCCCCCCCCCCCCCCCCCCCCCCCCCCCCCCCCCCCCCCCCCCCCCCCCCCCCCCCCCCCCCCCCCCCCCCCCCCCCCCCCCCCCCCCCCCCCCCCCCCCCCCCCCCCCCCCCCCCCCCCCCCCCCCCCCCCCCCCCCCCCCCCCCCCCCCCCCCCCCCCCCCCCCCCCCCCCCCCCCCCCCCCCCCCCCCCCCCCCCCCCCCCCCCCCCCCCCCCCCCCCCCCCCCCCCCCCCCCCCCCCCCCCCCCCCCCCCCCCCCCCCCCCCCCCCCCCCCCCCCCCCCCCCCCCCCCCCCCCCCCCCCCCCCCCCCCCCCCCCCCCCCCCCCCCCCCCCCCCCCCCCCCCCCCCCCCCCCCCCCCCCCCCCCCCCCCCCCCCCCCCCCCCCCCCCCCCCCCCCCCCCCCCCCCCCCCCCCCCCCCCCCCCCCCCCCCCCCCCCCCCCCCCCCCCCCCCCCCCCCCCCCCCCCCCCCCCCCCCCCCCCCCCCCCCCCCCCCCCCCCCCCCCCCCCCCCCCCCCCCCCCCCCCCCCCCCCCCCCCCCCCCCCCCCCCCCCCCCCCCCCCCCCCCCCCCCCCCCCCCCCCCCCCCCCCCCCCCCCCCCCCCCCCCCCCCCCCCCCCCCCCCCCCCCCCCCCCCCCCCCCCCCCCCCCCCCCCCCCCCCCCCCCCCCCCCCCCCCCCCCCCCCCCCCCCCCCCCCCCCCCCCCCCCCCCCCCCCCCCCCCCCCCCCCCCCCCCCCCCCCCCCCCCCCCCCCCCCCCCCCCCCCCCCCCCCCCCCCCCCCCCCCCCCCCCCCCCCCCCCCCCCCCCCCCCCCCCCCCCCCCCCCCCCCCCCCCCCCCCCCCCCCCCCCCCCCCCCCCCCCCCCCCCCCCCCCCCCCCCCCCCCCCCCCCCCCCCCCCCCCCCCCCCCCCCCCCCCCCCCCCCCCCCCCCCCCCCCCCCCCCCCCCCCCCCCCCCCCCCCCCCCCCCCCCCCCCCCCCCCCCCCCCCCCCCCCCCCCCCCCCCCCCCCCCCCCCCCCCCCCCCCCCCCCCCCCCCCCCCCCCCCCCCCCCCCCCCCCCCCCCCCCCCCCCCCCCCCCCCCCCCCCCCCCCCCCCCCCCCCCCCCCCCCCCCCCCCCCCCCCCCCCCCCCCCCCCCCCCCCCCCCCCCCCCCCCCCCCCCCCCCCCCCCCCCCCCCCCCCCCCCCCCCCCCCCCCCCCCCCCCCCCCCCCCCCCCCCCCCCCCCCCCCCCCCCCCCCCCCCCCCCCCCCCCCCCCCCCCCCCCCCCCCCCCCCCCCCCCCCCCCCCCCCCCCCCCCCCCCCCCCCCCCCCCCCCCCCCCCCCCCCCCCCCCCCCCCCCCCCCCCCCCCCCCCCCCCCCCCCCCCCCCCCCCCCCCCCCCCCCCCCCCCCCCCCCCCCCCCCCCCCCCCCCCCCCCCCCCCCCCCCCCCCCCCCCCCCCCCCCCCCCCCCCCCCCCCCCCCCCCCCCCCCCCCCCCCCCCCCCCCCCCCCCCCCCCCCCCCCCCCCCCCCCCCCCCCCCCCCCCCCCCCCCCCCCCCCCCCCCCCCCCCCCCCCCCCCCCCCCCCCCCCCCCCCCCCCCCCCCCCCCCCCCCCCCCCCCCCCCCCCCCCCCCCCCCCCCCCCCCCCCCCCCCCCCCCCCCCCCCCCCCCCCCCCCCCCCCCCCCCCCCCCCCCCCCCCCCCCCCCCCCCCCCCCCCCCCCCCCCCCCCCCCCCCCCCCCCCCCCCCCCCCCCCCCCCCCCCCCCCCCCCCCCCCCCCCCCCCCCCCCCCCCCCCCCCCCCCCCCCCCCCCCCCCCCCCCCCCCCCCCCCCCCCCCCCCCCCCCCCCCCCCCCCCCCCCCCCCCCCCCCCCCCCCCCCCCCCCCCCCCCCCCCCCCCCCCCCCCCCCCCCCCCCCCCCCCCCCCCCCCCCCCCCCCCCCCCCCCCCCCCCCCCCCCCCCCCCCCCCCCCCCCCCCCCCCCCCCC
>NW_026292993.1:0-21962 GCF_016801865.2 Culex pipiens pallens | reverse complement strand
GCTCTTCCTTGGGCGCGCCACGACTTTCCGTTCGTCCCGCAGCCGACACTGCCGCCGTCGCTCTCCGCGGGAAGCTTCCTCCGGCCGGTGTCGCCTCCTCGTCCCCGTCCAGGTCGTCGTCCAACCCCTGGAAGAACTGGTTCAGCAAATCGCCAAAGATGCCGCCCATTCCCTCGCCCTGGGGCCGCTGCGGCAGACTCGCCCCGAAGAATATCATGCCGATCTTCTGCAGATACTTCTCGTAGGACGGATCGCGCTCGAGCGAGGGCCGGTACAGGTCGCACAGCGTCCGAAAGACGGCCAGTTTGCGCTGGTTCTGCTGCGTCTCGATCGCCCGCAGCAGGAAGAAGCAAAAGTTGAGCAGCGGCGTGATGAAGGGCGGCTCGCTCGAGGCAATCTTTGGATGGTACTTGGTGTAGGTCGCGAACGTTTCCGCCGCCGTCGTCGTCTCCTTCAGGCAGAGCTGCTGCAGGATGACCTGCGCGATAAACAGGTCCATCTCGGACGGGACGCCCTTCGTCTGGGCCAGCTGGATCAGCATGTGGCCGCAGCCGGAACCGTCCTGGAAAATTGAAAAAAAATCAAAAATTTAATAATTTTAAAAATTGTTAAAATAAAATTTCAAAAATTTTAAAATTACAGAAATTTTGTAAAAAACACAGCCAAAGTTGACCCCTAAGAAAATAAAAAAATTAAAAACATTGACAAAGTCACACAAGACAAGTCAAACTTCCAACCATTAAATTTTCAAAAATTTTAGGAGTTCTTCTTTCCAATGGTTTTTAAAGATCAAAAAAGGTTGAAAATTAGATTTTTGGCGATTTTTTTAAAAATCGAAGCCCGTCTAAAGGTGGGAAAATTTAGAATTTTTTTTTGAATTTTTAGAATTTTTGGAAATTTTGAAAATTTTAGAAATTTTAGGAATTCAAAATTTTAGAAATTTTAGGAATTCAAAATTTTAAAAATTTTAGAAATTTTAGAAATTTTAAAAATTTTAGAAATTATAGAAATTTTAGAAATTTTAAAAATTTTAGAAATTTTAGAAATTTTAGAAATTTTAGAAATTTTAGAAATTTTAGAAATTTAAGAAATTTTAGAAATTTTAGAAATTTTAGAAATTTTTAGAAATTTTAGAAATTTTAGACAATACTACAATTCAGGTGAGACAAAAATCCAAAATCTGTACCAAAAATCGAAAAAATCAGACACTAATAATAACACAAATAACAATATACAAAAAAAAGTACAATATACTCACCTAATCACCCCACCTACTCATAAATCAAATTAGAAATATAAAAAAAAAAAAATTAGAAATTTATACATACAATTCTACCAAAACCCAAACTTATAACAAACAAAACACCACATAATAACAAATTCACACACAACTTCCCAAAACCCACCCAAACTCCCTATAAAAAACCCCACTCACACCTCACAAAAACACCCCCCAAATCCTTAAACTACCAAAACTCCAAAACCCACAATAATCCAAAAACCCCAAAAATCCCAAACTCAAAACCTCCAAACTCCAAAACTCCAAAACTCCAAAAACTCCCATAAATCCAAAAACTTCCAAAACTCCCAAACCACCACCAAATCTCCAAAACTCCCAAAACCCCAAAACTCCAAAACTCCAAAACTCCAACTAAACCCTCCAAATCCCCAAAAACCTCAACCAAATCCCAAAACCCACCCAACCCCAAACCCCCCACCAAAATCCCAAAACACCCCAAACAACTCCAAACCTCCACCTCCAAACTCCAAAACCTCCAAACTCCAAAACCCCAAAACCTCCCAAAAACCCAAACTCCAAAACTCCAAAACCCACAAAAACCTCCAAAACCTCCCAAAAACTCCAAAACCTCCAAAACTCCAAAACTCAAAACTCCAAAACTCCAAAACTCCAAAACTCCAAACTCCAAAACTCCAAAACTCCAAAACTCCAAAACTCCAAAACTCCAAAACTCCAAAACTCCAAAACTCCAAAACTCCAAAACTCCAAAAACTCCAAAACTCCAAAACTCCAAAACCTCCAAAACTCCAAAACCTCCAAAACTCCCAAAACTCCAAACTCCAAAACTCCAAAACTCCAAAACCTCCAAAACTCCAAAACTCCAAAACTCCAAAACTCCAAAACTCCCACACCCACTCCATCCCTCCCAGAACCAATATAATCCATAATACACAAATAACAAATAAAACAAAAATAAAATAAGAGGAATATCCACCCCCACCTCCTCTCATACACAGACTGTGACTGTGACTAGATTCCCATATAAAGCCCACTTATCTAGAGTAGCCTAATCACTACTATAATGATATACATATCCCCCTCACTCACATCTACGTGTGCGTGACAATCTCACACGTAAATACCAGATTGTTCCCATCAAGGTCAATATATAACTAGTCTCTCTCCTCACTACGTGTGTAGACGTCCCTATAATAGATATCGTGTCCCAAACCTGATCTCCTCTATATAATCTTATCAGAAACATATTAGTTATAGTGTTGTATATAATCTCTCTCTCGTGTGTACTAACTTATGAT
Organism: Culex pipiens pallens; assembly: GCF_016801865.2. Taxonomy (NCBI): domain Eukaryota; kingdom Metazoa; phylum Arthropoda; class Insecta; order Diptera; family Culicidae; genus Culex; species Culex pipiens. Next base: position 19,406 of record NW_026292993.1, on the reverse strand, counting down.
AACTGTCTAACTCCTGTATCTCCTAAATAGAGACACCGCTATTCACCCTACTAAGTCTCTCTAGAGAGATAATACGTGAAACGTGTATTGTGCCCCTTCGTGGAGATGCCCCCTCCAGAGAGAACTTGTGTCAACTAAGAGACTACGTAGAGTGATTGTCTCTTCACATAAATTTCCCAGTAAGTAAGTTGTACATGAGTAGTGTCCCTCCAGTGACAGCCCACGTGACAAGATACAGACTCACATATACTCAAATCTGTCATCTTTCATCTATACACTACTAGCGCTCCTGACTCTTCCTGTATATCTTGTCCTAAGTATATACATAATCTCCCGCTATAATATCAATAATCACTATCCTACCCGTAGAGACGTCCTCTGACCCACTCTCTACACTCACATCTCCTCCCTTCCATCATATGTCCTATCTCTTGATCCACCACCACCATATCAATTGTGCACCTTCATTGAGTATATACAGTCACCCATCACCTACTAGTCTGACCATCCACCCACCACCCACCCAAATCAACAATTGAGACACACAAACTATTCACACTCAAATCTGTAACTAGCTCCACCCCACATCTGTCTAGACTAAATGTGTCCATCTCTCAACCGTGACTCATCAAGTAGTCTCTCTCCCATGACCAATGTTCTGATAACTAATATGTCTCTGCTCCTATAAATAGATCCGATAATCCACTCTGAGAATCAAGCTACTCTAAGACTTATATGTTCATAACTTGTCTTCCGACATTACTACTCTCCCTGTGTACAGACCAAATGTGTCCTCCATTCTAAACACTCTCCAATGAACTCCCAAAACTCAACCTGTTATCTCCTCCGATGTAATCCATCCCAATGTGAATCTGATGTATTATGCGCATCCGATCTCTAGTGTCCCCCCTTATGTCTGCCTAATAATCCTCAACTAAAAAGACCGCCCTGTGCTCTAGAATATCTCCATGTGCCTCATGTCTACCACCAAACAACTCCATTCACCCATATGTCAAGTCCCCTGTAAACTAAGTGTAACCCCAAACTGTGCTCACCTAAGACACACGTATCTCCTCATCCAATCTACCTACCAGTCTAGAAGATCTATACCTCACCTCTACTAGCGTCTCTCGACTACGTTGTCCTAGGATAACTGTACATCAACTCTATGTATCATCAAAAAACCTTCACTCATCGCCGCCCACGCACATATCTCAGGATCACCACTGCCATATACTACACCACACATTGTGTGTGCGTGATAGAAATCTCATGACTCTTGTATCAGCTGACATTGTGTCATGTCCTCAAACAGTAAGACTCTGTAACATGCTCACTATACTAGAGTCTCCGTGTCCGTCTTACTGTCTCAATCAGTCCTCTCAGAGAGAATGTGAGTTCTCTAGAGTTGCATCTTACTTTGACCCAGATAGCATCCCAAAATTGTGCGTCTGCACACTCCCAGTCAAGTGTGTATACGAAGACTCAGATATCTGTCCTGATAAAATATCTATACCTCATGATATATCTCACAGTATAACGCACAAGTGGTGTGAGTTACAAGTGTAGACTAGCTGTACAATATCTGACCACCGTTTAGCTACCGCTCTCTTGAGTAGTGGGCCCCAAATTCATCTCTGCATCCCACACTAGTAGTGTTAAGAGAACACGTCGATAACTTGTGAGGAATATCACACGATTCTCTATTGCCCAGAAGCTACAGTTCCCTCCTCTCGTAAATTATCGAATATTTATCAAACTATGCCGTTGTCAGTCGAATGAAGAACGAATAAAATGCGAATACTCTCCTAACCGTGCACTATGAGACCTCATCACAATGTCTATTGTTGACTGTGACCTAACTAGATCCGATTATCTCCCTCTATATATCAGATACGTCTTCAAAGAAGTACCTATCCAATACGTCGTCTCTATGTCCAAAGTATGCTGTGAGTATATGAAGATCAATCATCCACTCAGAAGTCAAACTCTTACAGTGTGCCCCTGCGTACACACTAAGATCCATTGCCAAAAACTGACAAAAACTCTACAATCGAAAGTAGACTGAATCGTAATCTCCTCTATACTGTTGTGTGACTCACTATCCGGTCGATGTGTGCTGATTCCACAATCTTATACTATGCCCCACTCTTATATCTGGTCTTATAGACCCAGTAAATCAGCTAACTTAAATCAGTGTCTTACTTAGATCCTTGTGTCCTAGCACTACTAAAAGCTAGCACTCAAGTTCTATCCTGATGGTCCTACTGATAACTCTCTGATGTTCATACATCTGATGTAAAGACTGCGTCATCCTGTTGTCCCCAAAACTGACATACGATACGCATGTATGATACACCTTGCTGTGTCTCTGCTCCATTATTGTGTCGAAAGTGGATCAAGTACTACATCCCCATCTCAGTAATCACCTGTCATACTAGAATGTATCTCGCACTGTGATCCAGCACCGAGTCCCTCCAGCGCCTATTGTCTACATAGTGATGATAAACTACATGTGCCCTCACCTTTCGCGCCTCTATCCCCAGAATGTTAGTGCTAGTGATCCTCTATAGATATAACTGCACTCAGTCTCTGTTCTCGTCTTCTCAATCTAACTTTGAAGAGAAACCATTGCTAGCTAAAGATATAGAATTAATAATATAATAGCTCCCTAGAATATTATGTGGACTCTACAAGAATACCTATGTGTTACTCTAATACCTAGAGGTCTATTCATACCACCCTCATCCACACTCACACATTAATCGAGAATTAATGGCCAACTCTCAAGTGACAATCTACTCGTCGCTTACTGCTCCCGTAGTCAAGTTAAGTTGATAAAGAGTCCTACAATGCTCTAGAATGTGCGTACTTCCACTCAATATGTTACATGACTCTTGTTTCATGATATACCCACTACAATTGTGTCCTCGTGTGTTAACCGCTCCATGTCACTGTGATAAGATCACGTGCCGTGCTCACATCACCCCTAGAAGTACTTATAAATTGTCATGAATTCCCACTCAAAGTGTCTCCAAACTGTCAAAACCTGCGTATGAAGAACCTCGTCCTAGAGTCAACCCGTGCCTTAGATACTCGTGCATACACTCTCTTACCGCACAGTGATATAGTCTATCTGAACACGTTGTAACACATTACTACATTCACAGAGAACTCGAAATCTCTCTATGCTCCTTATATATACGTCGACCGCATAATCTCTCAATGGTGAAATCAATGTCTCTCAGATCTCGCCCCTGCTTTGCATGCTAATTGATACTATATGTTAGAGACCATACATTGCACTCATTCCAGTCGTTAAATCACCTGACTATCCAGTCTCAACCTACTCTGTCATAATACATGCCATGCGCATCAATATGATGTGTGTACACAAACAATTACCAGTGTGTGTTGATCTCTAGACACAGTGCCCACAAGCCGTGTGCTAATGTATCCGTTCTAATAGTACCTCCGCTTCTCACAGTGTGTCCTTCCTGTGTCTCCCACAGTCAACTATCTCCTCCACATACCCTTTTCTAATGAGAAAAAGTTGTCAAAGAGTTGCTTCAATCAATTCTCCCATATACACTGTACTGTTAGACTACTCGTCTCACCTAATGTGTACGTCTGCTGTGAAGCCGTCCGATCATACTCACATCATACTCCCTCACCTCAAGTTTGCGTCTATACTAGATAACGTCCGAACTGACTAAACATCTCCGCTCATCAACCCTCCACTCTAAACACCTTCCCACCGGGTACTTGTTCTGTAATTCTCGTGCGCCCCAGAGTGACGTTGTACGTATCACACTACAAAGACACTGTATATGAGTTACTGCATAGACTCAGAGTAACGAATAATAATGCTCCGTCTTACTAAGTTGCTGTTCATCTAGTATACTATGTGTCTCCTCGCCGCTCGTATGTCTTAGTCCCTCTGTGTACCGTTTATCTAGAATGAGTGCAGTCCGTCTCCAATGTGTGTCTCCACAGTGTGGTTAAGCAAGAATTTCCTATCCTCACAACCTATACATTACCAAAACAATACTCTCACAATAGACTCCCAATCACACACAAACTACATAAGTCATATAAGAGGTGTCTAGTGACACCGACCTGTCCCGTCTGAGATAGTCACTGTAGTGTGACCTGTCCTAGACTCTGCGCCTATGTGTGTCACATTTAGAACCATGATAATCCTCTTCATAAAGAGTATACCTCAACAGATAATGTAGTCCAGCTTGTCCAAAAAAAGATATACCCGTGTGATACCCATGTCACTTTAATTAACGTCTCCTCTGAGACTGTGGCACATAGATCTCTCTGAACCATTATTCGTGTCTCTCTACCCAACAAACTCATTCCCTCCCCCCACCTCACAATTGAGAATCCACCCTCTCTAAACACCCCCATCCTCTGAGCACCACCCCTCTCCGATATCCCAACTCTAATATATAGAATCTATAGATCACAATGTACACACTCTCTGCTCATCACGTCAACCCTCCCCGTTGTACCAGAGTGCGTACACTCGTTCATATTGTGTCCTCGCAGTCTCTATCTCCCCATAGTATATACTTTGACTAACTCATTGTAGTATAGAGTCTATAAGTGAAGTCATATCAGTTCGTGTCACTTTACCCTAGCTCTACTGAAGACGCTGCTGCCTACCCACAGTCAACTATACTATAATGCCACACACATGTCTATTGCATCTATCCACTCTAGTGTTGACTCACTCCTGTTCCTGTACAACCAATCTGTCACCAACGCCTGTCTAGGTTGTACTTCCAACTAAATATACAGACTTGTCAACACAGAACTCGCAACCCACTGCATCACCACGACAATCTGCTCATCAACCACACGTAATCGTATGTCCTCTAAAGACCCTCTACTTCCGCTATCTGCGTAACCACTGTCTCAGTCTTCCCTCGTACTCTGTCAATTGAGGAATCTACTGTGATCTTCGCTAGATTGTAAACGTCACCACTCGCTCTGAGATGTATATATAATCCAATGCTGTCTCATAGACTCGCTGCTTATCACCTGTCTAAATCTCCGCGCTGTAAATGTATCATTCCCACCCTTCACTAATTCTCCTGTGCCCTCCTTTATGATCTCCAGTGTAATAAATGTACTTGTTAGAGAACTGACTCTACAGCCATCGTTACCCGTAATCATGCAGCCACCAGCCACTAGTCACACAATTTTGCTTCGTGAGTGTAGCACTATACCCTGTTCATGTTTGTGTTATCAGAGTCTCGTCTCCAATTACTCTATACCCCCCACTGTGTATCCAATATTGAGATCCATCTCATTGTGTAAGTCAGATCTGTCCTAGAATACATGAAGTGTGTGTGTTCCACTAATAAACCCTACTGATCAGATCAATCATCCAGAGAAGAGAGATATATTACGTGTGATGTTGCCTTCGCATCTCACACTGTATATGTGTGTGCCACAACTCATTCATCCACTACGCTCTAAGACCCTCTCCGAATCTCCAGAGAGACTCCACTTCTATTCCACTCTCTTCAAGAGATGTTTCCTAATCATTGATGAACCCTAGGTCACCTCATCTCAAGGAGACTGTGAACTGACAATGACTATAAAACCATTCAAAAAGAAGAAAGTAATAGTCTCCTAATCCTACATAGATATGCACCATGCGCCATACCAATGTCACACACGACACGCTCACACTTACCCCCCGTCTCACAGCTATATCATCCTAACAGCCACGTTCCCGACTGTCTTATCCCTAATGCGTCTCTACTTGTTTGTGATTCATCTCATGCGCGACAAACCTAACATATATGATTGCCACAAAAATGTAGATGATCCAATCTGCCCCCCATACTGCCTACACTACATTCGCACTAATTCTTCATCATTGTGCTAATCCTTCGTCTGAAGTCGCATACCAGACCCCTACCCCAAACACCTGTTATGTCTTGCAACTCAGAAACTGTACGTACAAAGATAGTTACACTTCGTCTGTGATACTCCTGTTGTAATCGCAGAACTCTAACGACGTACTCAAAAGCTGTCACAATCCGTGATCCAACTATCAGTTTGAATAAGATCTCCCACGTACATAAGTTTCACTCCCTCAAAGAAGATAGTGCCTACTCTCACTAGTTCGTTCATCTCTCACACAGATGAGATGCTTAAAATCCATGATGACTTCCATCATATCTCTAGTCTCATGTTGTTATTGATAAAAATTCTGACCCCAACTCCTCTATTATCTCGATGCTCCAGATCTGTTTCCACCCCGTGATCAGACGTGCTCTCACCTATGTTGTTAACCAGTTCCAACCAATCACACTAGTAGTATCAATATGTCCTTAGATGTGATCCCCGTGTTCAATCAAGATCCTTCGCACCCTAAGAATGTGTGATTGGTCCTCTAGTTCCCATCATATCTCTCTGTCTAAGGACGATCACTAATGCAATATCACTCTATACTCTCATCATGTGCTGTGAACCTGTCCTCCAGCTACTGCCGGCACCCCGTTATAAGTGCACCCTTATAAGAACACGCGTGTGCCCTTGTATGTAACACCTGTCCCCCTCAAACCCTCATCATCCACCCACGCATCAAGTGCTGTGAGCCCTACTTCTCTCCGTTACCAAAACTATAACGTCAGTTGATGTCCTTCAGATCCTCCCACACATAGAGTCCCAGTGTGTACCCCTCAGTGTAAGTACACGACTTGCTCCTATCCTGCGCAATGGATCTACTCTTGATCTAACTAGTCACCACCAATAATAGTGTGCTACACCTATGTACTCTTGCTGTACTCTATCCCCTTGCTGACGCTCACATCTAAGCATAACTTCCTACCTAGCCTAGACTAATCCCTTAGTTCGTCCCAAGATCGTCAACACTTGTGTTGTGATGTCGTGTCTCACGCCTTCTCCTTAGTTCCACGTTTCGATTGTACCACATTAGTGTAGACTAAAGAATCATCTCTCATCTAGTTACCCCCCATACCCCTTAATACTCCCCAACCACTCCAAATTACTCCTCGACCTCCTCCCCACCATCCTCACACTGTATCTCGTCTGTGCCACTAAAGTGAATTATCACGTTCTCTCACAGAGAACTCAGATAGTCTCCACTACACTATTTTGTGTCCCCTCACACCTCACTGATCGCTCAATAGCTGTCTCTGTCTATGTATATGCACCATTAACCCTCGACTGATACTTCACGTGACTACCATCCCTTAACATTGTTTGCCCTGCACACGCTATTATCCCTGTTGGTGATACTCACACACAGCGAACCGTTTCCAATAGCCCTGATTACCGCACATCCATCCAGTGATCGTACCCTTCGTTGCGTGTGATCCGTGCTTACATCTGTCACTTGTCGGCAGAAGACACTGTCGAGACCGTGTGAGCCTACCCTCCCAATATGCAAAAATTAATAACTGTCTCTCGGCCCGATCCTGTGTTTACTGGTGTGCACCATTTCAATGAGTGAGTAAGCTCACGCCTAGCATGTACGGCTAGAGATCAGATCATCTATATAATTGTCTCATGAGCTATACAGTTGACTAATGAATGAATTGTGTCTCTCCGCCTTCTATCACTCGCACGACGGCAGTCAAGTGACTGTCCACGTGATCCCATGTCGACTCTGCTACCTACACTCAGACCAAAAGTCAACGACGTGACAGAAGTGTCTGTGTGCTAACAACCATCACTGCCCCTCATTGCTGTGTATTGTGATCCGTTCACTCGGCTGCTTAGATCTCGCTGCTAAGTGTAGGCTCACCTCATAAGGTAGTGTCCTCGACTACCCCCACTGCCTGTATGCACGATGTAGTTGAGAATAACACGAGACTAGTGATTGATGTTGATTCTACGACTCCAACTCCATCCTTATTCAGTACCTGTCTCCTTGACACTTAATCTCCAATCATGTTACGTAATTTTAATTGTCCCTCACAATGTGAAGTTGTGACACGTTCTAAATTACACCTGAGACACACTTCTGCGCCTGTTGTTCTCCCTTATATGTGCCTCTCTCTGCTACGCGTGCCTCAACTCGAACCCATGCTTAGACACTAAGTTTCCTAGTACCTGCAATGCTGTTGTGTCACTAAAGCTCAGATCGCCACCTATCGCCCATACACACCACTTATTCACAATTCTCTATCTAGAATCACATCTTCTCAAGAATGTCTAGCTATGTCAGACTACCTCCAAGTGTGTGTGACAACCTACTCAGGATATATACCACTAATCTATGTGTGCCACTCCCTAGTCACAAACATAGTCCTCTCACTCCCTCTACCACCATTGCGTAACCAACTGCTGCAATGATGAATGTGTGTTCCATGTCTACAATCCTCACCACCGTCTGTATGTCATATTTCTATCCCACTTCTCACTGCTCAGATATAAGCTCTCTGATACTGTCACATGTGTCAAATAGTGTTCTACATCGTCTCACTCCATATAAGATGCGACCTACGCACCGTGAAACGACAGCCCACCATCCACGCCATGTAGACACTCTCTATGTTGACTGATAATACCCTACCAATGTCCGTCACTCCAGAGTATATCTCTATACCATGATTACACGCTCGTAAACTAACACACACAGTCTATATCTCCGTCGATATAGTAAGATCAATATTAATCATCAACAAAACACCACTATCCCCCACCATCCAAAAACTTTCCCCCCATTAAACACTAAGTAGACTGTATTAAGAGTACTAAAAAATATAATATGCCGTTTATCCTCCCACGGTGCCCCCCCATATTCCCTAAGCATACTCTCTAAAATACTCGTGCACCTCTCGTGTAAAGCTTCTTCTCCTACCTGTGCACATTTAACTAGTTATACACATCACACCCATACATCTCTACTCCTAGTCTGCTCGTTGCACTGAAATATAGTAGATTCCTACGCTACACACATACTACCACTTACTTTCCATTCAATGCTCAGTACGTTAGGTGCCTAAACTTATCTCTCTCTCAATCCTCAAATACCTATCTCCATCCTCAACTGAATCACTAGTCGCGATATACTTCCTGACCGCCATGCCGCACCATAGAGATCTATCTCCAGATAACTTTAGGTGAGACAGAGCACATGTAATCATCTCACTATAGAATGAAGATTATCATTATAAATACTTTGTGCATACTCAAGTGAGATCCTACTGTGCACATTTATGATCTATACTACTTAAAGACCTATGTGTCCATCCTCCACACTCTCTGCCCAGCCTATACATGTCACGCTCCTACTCCTGTGTAAGTCCATTAGTTATTTTCATCATGATTAGATATAGAGAGAGAGAGATCCAGCTCCCCTACCCACCAGAACTCAACACCCAGATGTGATGACAGACTCTATGTCATCCATACCTCACATCCCCAGCTCCATTTGTGTCTACCTCGCACCTGCACCGTTCTCAGAGTCTAACTTTGTCGTCAGCAGATAGATGTGACTCAAGATCCCACTAAGATCAGACACGTATGTCTCATTACTGTCTACCTATCCCATACGTCTCTTCTCGATTACCACAACTACCATCGTGTCACCTGCTTATCAATCACTCGCCAACACCTCTCAATACCCGACCTCTTAGAAATGTCACTTCGTGTAACTCAAAAAATACGTGTCTTGCAGGAGATACATCACATACTGCCTCACCAGTCAGACACATATCTATACAAAAATGAAACTACTATCAGCTCCAGTGTACTTAGCATTTCTCATATCCGCTCATATCTGCTGCTATCACGCCGTTGTCAAGTCCTCATTGAATCCTGTTGTCTAATATCTTCAGTCTACGTCACTACCCTTTATCAGTCTCAGAGTTCCGTTGTCTCTCACATAAATGCCAGCACTAGAGCTTATCAACTATAGACCACTGTAAATCATATAGCATGAACCCACAGAACCCGATCACACATCGACCCACACAGCCTTCCGGTATAGCCAAAAGTCGAGTGACAAGTTGTATAAACTTATCTCTCGATCACTCGATCACTGGTTACAGTGTCACTCTCCTCTCTGTACTACTAATATAGACCACACTCCCTACCACTGAATCCCCTCCCTACACCGTTGTGTGCGTATCAACCCACTACCTATACGAATCCTCTAATAATAAACGCCTATACAACTTTATGCCCTACCTGCTGTGAACCTGTGACTGACATCACTAATGCTAAATTGCCTCAGCGAAGTATCCCTCAGCCAACCTCTCGCTTCCCTCCATCAATGTCTGTCTATATATTACTCCGTGTCAATGCTAAAATATAAACCCGCTCTCTCACTGACACTGGCCTACGCTGCGCCACGTTGCACTCGATGCAGTATTTGTCCTCCTAATCACCCAAGTCCATGAACGTGTCCATAATCACATGGCTCACCACTGATTCCTAGTGTGCCCTAAGTATCTGGTGCCCGAATCTGAGATGCCACGCTCGTGTGTCAATCTAAAAAAACTCTCTAATAGCTTAGTGAGTGCCCCATGACTGAGATACGCACTCGCAAGCCCTAGTCCTGACACTGTATTTGATGCAATCACACATGTGACTCTAGATCCATGAAATCGCTTTATACTGTTTTCACACACCATCTACTATGTTAGGCACACACACACAAATTCTATGTATTTGCTCACCTACATGTTCTCTGACCTCCCTTGTGCTTTACATTAATCCCTTACGTGTCTAAGTGTCTTCAATGACGAATCCTATCACTCTGACCCGTCTCCATATAAGATCCCTGTAAGATATAGAGATCTGACTATGTGCCTAATAGACCTAATGTCCTCAGATCTTAAGCAGACGAGTTCTCCTCACCCGTCCCCTCTAATACACATTGTCATCTTGTCTCCATCACTACGAGCATGACCGTCTCTATATGCTCTTACTCTTTATCTCTCACACTGACTCTAATTATAACTTGTATGCTTGCATTCTGACTCACTGCTGACACCACTCCGTGATCACTCCATCATCAACTCAGCTACACCAGTCTACGATGTTGTTTTGTTCCATATACCCCATACTCCGTGTATCTAACTATACCAATCGCCCTTACATACGTTGTGTCTCGTACAGAGCTCTTTCTCATCCAGTTCACACAGACATCTTCTCAACTACTTGCACATACCTAGTGTCTCTATTTGATACACTCCTTGCTCCACTCTGTTGTGTATGACACGATGGCCTCTCCCCTGTTGATCTGTGAACTTCTGTGTACTATATGTTCTACACCTTACAATTAACACCAACCCCACGTGTACACTCCTCTGTGTGTCGTCCATCTATGTCCAATTCCCTCCACATACCTTACATCGTGCTCGCAAGAGCAACCTCTCGTAGATGTCACACCCACACGCACTTCGACCTCTTCTTCCCTTCTTTGCAGACAACGTACCCTACTTATCTCACCATCTCTAGATTACATCCCTCTTACCTCCTCTATGATGAAATAGTCTCTCTGTCCATGACCAAGGACTCACCCATGTCACTCACACTCTTGTACTCAGATATAAGCCTACACTTGTAAGTAGATGCACCTGCGCGTCACACAACCAACACCAGACATGTCTATCGCCTATTTATTTTGTCTACCGCATGTGTCATCGTACTTCTGCCTCTAGAGTGTCTCTGTGCCTAACGTCTTCTTTCCCACTCATCATCTGTATATCTTCCCACCTCCCCACATCTCGTAACTAAATGAATCCTAACTATAGACTGACGTGTTCGTGTGCTGATCACTCATACCACGTCTGTCCACAATATCCTCTGTGCCCATTCATACCACCTCCTCTTAATGTGTGTCACATACCTCCTCTGCCTTGATACTCAATTCCAGTCATAGTCTCCACTCTATTATAAGTGAACAGGCTGTGCTCAACAATAGATGACATGTCCACGTGAGACTATATACATCAAGTGTTCCGTCGTGTGATATCTGTGTCCCCTCTTCCGCGTCCTCCAAAACCTTCCCTTTGTTCTCCTCTCCAAAATTCCACCCATTACCCTCACATCCTGCCTTTGTGTCCCAAACCCACCCCCCCCCCCCTCCCTCTATACAATTAAATCCACGAATCCAATCTCTCACCACTACCCTCGTGCTCAGATCTACATCTCTAATATCAGTGTTCTATCACAGATCCCATCTTAATTCTAAAGACTACTGTGCCATAGTATAGACCAGAGACATGAGAACTAGTCAAAATACACCTCTCCTTGTATCCCTGTGCGCGAGTTACTGCACGTCTAATGTGATCCTGTCTTGTAGACCAGTCACAAATCTCTTCTGTTATATAGAGATTCCTCTCTCTCCTATTGTGTCTATCCTCACTAGAGAATACCATCCACTTGCAGCCCCATATCTAAGAACATCATCCCCCCATACTAAGACCCAGTTAGTTGTCCGCCATTGTGTCAATATCTATAACCAGAGTGTGTGTTCCTTGAATATCACTCTAAGAGACGAAGACCCGAGATACTGACCACACCAACTAGATCATCTCACCTCTGATGCAAAGAGAGAGAAGCCATCTCATCTGTCCTGTTCACATACTCCTCCTACACTCTGTGTATAAAGAAGTGTTGTGTGTTCGCCATTTAGATTCCTTGACACTCCCGTAGACATACTCCGAGAGTAGTGTGCACTCACGCTTTGCACTATGCAACACTAATTCATCCAGAGACTCCCATATACATCCCAAATATGACAAGACGATACGCTCAATTCTCACCACCGCTCCACCCTCTAAAAGTACACTCCTGTCACACTACTACACCTCTCCTCCAACCGATATATAACCGTGTCTGCTATCGCACAGTATCCACCCCTGCACACACATCAGATCTCAATCACCACCCCAGTATTATCCTCTCTGAGTCTACCACACCCTGTGTGATATCTGTGACAGAGCATCACCCAGCCCACACCTGTGTTCTTTCCCAACTGCCTCCTCCTATGTCTCTTATCCCCAACTGTTTTGTACCTGTGCTCTACCCCGTCTCGCTCGCTGTGTGTCTGCGTCGCTAGTGTGTATCTCCCACACTCCTGTGATTAGATATGTAATCGAATGCCTCTCCCCCATAAACCCTATCACCTAAAGTCACAGATGTGTGATGCTGTTCTCTCCCTCCCTTCATGTCGCATGCACAGACTACTCTCATCACCAACCTACACCATCACTGCAAACTGTACCCCCTTGAGTGACGCATGATGTCTCGCTTTTAAGCAACGACATATTCACTCCGCACCTCTAAATATCATACCCAAAAAAACCTGCACCCTTGACTTCTCGCCCTCCTGTGCTCTCCAGATTTTAGAATAACAGAGAGAACTCTGTCTCGTGCTCACCACTCCTGTGACACAGTAACTCGTAGATCATATAGCTAGTATGTGTGATAGAACACTTTGCCACTCCCATAGCCTAATAAGCTCGCCATATCAGATGCTAACTGTCCACTCCACTCCAACCATAACGCTCTCCCATTTAATAAATGTCGCACACTCTCGACTTTTGTGTCTACTAGTATTCTTGTCTCGTCCTTTTGACTATACCCCGTAGATTTACTCTCCCCACATAATAGTGTGTTCGCTCACACTTGTGTCATCACATATGAACCTTCCTATAGCGCGTAGCTGAAAATAGAGATCGCACACAGCTGACCTGTACTGATGTACAGGAGTGATTAGTACAGATCTATCTCCTATTCAATTCATCACTGTGTCTCGGAAGACCTCTGACGCTCGTAGAGTTACGATAAATTATACCATCTAAGAGACCTTGACGTCATCTGAATGTGTCATAAGTGCATATATTTATCACGCGTATGTGTGTGATACAACCACCACTTCGGCTCCTCTTGTTGAGTCAGCGACCGGAAGAGAATGATATCAGACACATATCAATAGTTACAGGCAGATACCTCTGCTACAAGCATCGCACTGACATCCACTACTGGTTCCTGCACATGAAGTTACCGAAACAGAGAGTGCTCACTCGTCTATGAGATAATCCATCAGTTGTGTTCAGGTTTAGCTGTGTCGCCTATGATGTGCCATAGAGATTAACTCTCGCGCACGCATAGGGATGGCCGCTCATCAGCTGTGCAATCCCATCTGGTTGTCACCTGGCTACGGCGCTCCGCGTTTGCGTTAGGAACTAAGATACAGTGCTGTCGACGCAGCGCCGCGCTCCAGGCGATGTCTCAGGTCGGATTGAGACTCTTTTCGGCGAAGATCGATTTGACTACCTTGCTAATGGTTGAGATGAGGGAGCTCAGTGTGGATGTCATATATCTGACAACAATGCCAGAGTCGTGATCTTTCTCGCCTAAGGAAAGATCGTAGACTCAACTCTCTCTGAGTAATATGGAGAAATACGTTGCGTGTCTCTCGGTGTGAGCAGCTAGTGCGCACCCGTCTTGAACTTCCTCGTACTCTGCATCTGTCAGATATAGGAGGTTCGGCTCGGGTGATAGCTATTGCGTCGTGGGCGTGTTGGGACGCCGTAGAGACGCGCAGAGATCATCGACGGGGAGAGCTTCTCGCTCGCCAATAGCACGTAGAGTGATCGCTCTGAGAGGTTGTAGCATCATGGAGTTAGGCGCTCGAAGGTGTGTGCAACAGTGTAAAATAATAGTAGGATGAGGGAAGGACTCAGTACATCGCTGATCATGTGTTGAACACTCGTGATAGACCTCATACACTAAGGTTTATTGTAGATATGCACATGCCGGCGAGAAAGATTGAATAGATAGTGAGGAATTGTGAAGAACCATGACTCATGTTGTAATAGATTCTGGTATGGTAGACTCTCATGTTGTTCATGTAGTGATGTGACAGCGCACTCACGAATATATCGCTTAGAGAGCGAATACTAGGTTGTTATGATTAGACAGGTACGAGATAAAAGTGTGTGATTACTAGGTGCACTATGATCTACAGTCAGAGAGTTCTGTCGTTGGTTAGTTGGGAGCGTAGGAGATGCGTGCGAGTGAGATGTCTGATCAAGCATAGGCTGATGCGAGATTGACGCTCTCGCAGGTGTATACGGTGAATCGCACTCAGAAGAGATTGGTGCAGGAAATGTGCTAGAGCCGTGGGTGATGCTAGTTTGCATGTGTAGCTGCGCTTTGTATGTTTGTAGAGTAGCTCTGAGGCACTAGCGCTGGGGTCTGTGAGGATTGGTGTTGAAGGAGTTCGCGCGCTGCCGTAGAGATAGAGTGTTTCGACCGCGAGATATTTAGTGAAGCTACGAGTGAATGATTTGTAGCGCTTGAGTGTGGCTTAGGTGTATAGTGACACGCGTTAGCGCTGTCATCAGCTTGGGCAGGTTGCATCGAAGAGAGAGAATGAGAAATGAAGGAGATCAGTGTGTGTCCAGAGATTGCCTTTTCGTCGCGCAGGTCGGGCATATCCTGCTGAGGTCAATGAGATGGATTGTGGAGGTGCGCGGGAGTGGGATGAATATGTGTTTGCGAATGGATAGCGGAGACATAGAGATCTTGAGAATAATTGCTATCGCCAAGATGAGAGAGAAATGGTTGTAGGTAGCGCAGTGTGCGGGGGTTTGTAGAAGGAATCTGTCAGAAGACAGAGTCTCAGTAGTCGTTGTGAGAGAGAGAAATGTGGAGTTGGATTGGATTCAACGTTCGCTGCTGAGATAAGAGTCGAAGTTCTAGTGCTTATGAATGAGTGATACTATCAGAGTATGTATGTTGTGAGTTGTGTTGCGTCGTCTCGCGAGCGCACGCGCACTCTCGCGCTAGCGCTTGTGGTGTGTCCCCTGAACAAATTTCTGTGCAGACATAGTCCATAAAAGTTTGTGTTTGGGCATGGCAGGGCGTTTTAGGGAGAAAAATTAGTATTTTTTAGCCAAAAAATTCCAAAAATCACCTCCTAAAACGAGCCAAAAAAAATTTGCACCCAAAACTAATGTATTCAGCTTATAGGAAATTTTACGAAGATCATTTTGCTTTTTTTAACATTCAATGTATGTCCACGCAAAGCCGAGATATTTGCATTTTAGTGAACAAAAAGTGACGAATTTTCAAAATTCTTGGTATATAAGCGTTTTTAGCATAAAACATAGGTTACTATGATTACAAACGAGAAGGCATATATTTTGGATATTTTTATTTTGTTCGCTCAAAAATGATATTTGTTAATAATATTTCAGGAAAAAACATGAGATTTCTCACAATGTGACGTAAACTCGTTTTGGGAGGTGATTTAGGAATTTTTTGGCTAAAAACTACAAATTTTTCTTCCTAAAACGCCCTGCCATGCTCAAACATAAGCTTTTATGGACTATTTCTGCACAGGAATTTGTTCAGGGGACATTAAACTATAACTTGAAGCCCAAGGCGACCAAATTTGAATGACTTTAGTATGATTGTTACGCGCATTTCTGAAAAATACTCGAAAAATGCACTTTTTTCATTCAAGCTCCGCGCGTGAGTTGTAAACCATTTTTGGGATTTTTTTGTTGTATGAAAACATTGTTCCTGACATCCTAATCTATCATTCAAGGGGTGAGCACCGAAGATTTGACAACTTTTCATTTTTTTGGGACGGCCTATTGCCTACTCACATCCTACTGAGCTATTCATTACGCGTTTTTTTATCACAGATCTGATGTGCCATGTGACCTTCTTTGATATGTTACATCAGCATTTTTTATCTACTCGGATTTCATCTTATAGAGTGGCTTAAAATATGGCTGACAAAAAATAATTAAATTCAAAATATTTCTCGAAGAAATTAAAAGTTGCGTCGAATTGTGCAGAAAACGAACTCGGAAGTATACATGTTTCTATATTATTTTAAACATGAATATTTCCTTTTGAAAAAGTGATTTTTCATTTATATTTTTTCCTGTTTTAACATTTTTTTAAACTTTTTTCAAAGATTATATTTTTGTGAGTTTTTGCATTCGAACAAACACGAAAAGTTAATTGAAAAGTGAATTTTCTTATACCTATCGATTTCTGTAAATTTTCACATAGTTTGAAACATGCGCGCGCAGTTCTGAAATAGTTTTATTCTAGTTTTCAAAAATGAGCTGTTATTAATTTGTTTGAGGAAAGTTTATATATATATATATATATTTTTAAATTGAGCTGTTCTTGAAAAGATTATAAAAATTTCTTCGAGTTTTTGAATTGTTGCAGTCATTAACTTTTCTATTTTTTATCAGATTTTTTTTCGATTTTTGGTTGTTTTGTTTTTTTTTTAACATAAACAATTTTTAGAAAATAGGCTAAGCAGCTTTTCAAATATTTTTTTTGCGAGGATTTGCATTCATTCAAGTTTTTTTTAGTAAACAGTGTACACATTTTTAGTTTTTAAGGAGTTTTGGCCTCTTTTAAATCTTTTAATAAAGTTTAAAAAAGTCGAGTTTCTGATAATTTTTTTGTGCGTTTTTGTTTTTTTTTTTATTGAATAAATAAAACTGTGAGTATATGCATTTGCTAGATACAGAGACAGTTAAAAAAATCAACAATTATTTTGCGTTAGTTTTGGCATTCCATTTAATATGAAGTATTGAAAACATTGATAATCATTAAAAATGAGAACCACTGATTTAAAGTCAAGAGATTTGAATGTTTCTCCAACTCTGAGTTGATAAATTCGAGTATGTGAAGAAAAAGAAGAATTTAAAATTGTTGAAATGTATTGTCATATCCTGAGTGATGAATAGAGAAAATGCGTAACGTGAGTTTGAATGATCCCACTTTGGTTACATCTACAAAGTAGGAGACTTTTTAAGCACAACCATGACTTTTTTCTTACTGGTAAATGAGCTTTTTTATAATCAGTAGTATGTGTTTTATTTTGTCTAGTTTTTGTCATTTTTTTTCGGGAAAATTGTGTGTGTTTTCAAGCTTCGACTGGTTTGAAGAAGTTTTTCTTTACGGGTGACGAAGAACTGCGGCGAGAGTGTCATTCTGTTATGTCGTAGATAAATTCCCTGGCTGATTTTGAAACCCTGTAGCTCTTCCTGGTCCAGCGAAAAAAACTTCGCTAATTCTAGCGAAGCTGATCCAACAAACAGAGAAGATTTTAACTAAACCAGTTGGTTTAAAATCGGAATCGAACAATTAAGACAGCTTCTGGATGTATACAACCGCATCGACTCCATAAACAACTTCCATTCATAATTATAAAAAAAAATACGACCTCGCCTTCAACTTTCTTAGAATTTATTGACTTCAACTCCAAGTCCTCAAAAGCCACACATTTTTCATTCTTGCAAAAAAACTCTCTACTTTTGGCGAACAGTAAATCGGTTCCACTTTGACAGTTTAAAATTGAGGCCGTTTTGCGAACCACTATTCAGCACCCAGGTCATATCATACTATTGTTGCAAAAACACAACTTCTATAACGTCATAGCAGAGAGCTCATTCAATATAACGTACATTTGAAATGTTAGTCTTGATATTCTTTTTTTTGAAAACATTATATAATTTTACAAATGTTTTTTTTTTTATTTTTCAGCATTATTCACTCCTTGAAGTTTCTTTGAAAACGTTTTTCTCTAAACACCGAGTTGATTTACGGGTGCCACGATATCTTGAGATGGGATGGACCAAATTGGCTGAAATTTGGGGTGAAGACTCCCAAGACATATTTCGTATGCATGACGAAGCTCGAAATTTTAATTTTGCTTTTTTTAAATACTTTTGTATTTGTATCAAAAACTAACGATTTTTTAATATGAAAAACATAAAAATATTTTTCTCTTGTGTTAAAATAAACTTTTTGAAAACCGGCCTTCGTCATGCACACGGGACCTGTTTAATGTACTAAATTTGCACTAATTTTACTTCAATGCTCACCAAAGTAATGTTTTCTATTGTAGATAGACTTTTGTAGGTTCTTTAAATTTACTTACAATCTTTTTCTGCGAGCTAAACGTAACCACCGCAACCCTTGTGTAGTTGTAGCTAACGTTAAAATCCGACAGCAGCTTCTTCACAAATTTGATCTCACTCGCAAAGTTCTGCCGGCCCACGCTCGAGCTAGCGTCGATCAAGAACACAATGTCCACCCGTTTGTTTTTCGTTTTGATCTTCTCCACACTCTTCTTGAACGATCCGCTCAGCCGATCAACCTTGACCTTGATAACAGAGTTCTCCGAGCGCAGAATTTCGTTGCTCACACTGACGGCGGCGGCGTCGTCTGCTGCTCCACTCGTCTTGAACTTTGGGTCTTCGCCGAGGGTAATGTGACTCACTACTGATAAGCCGACAGCAGAAGGGGGCAGGTCTTGTGGTGGTGGCGCCGCCGAATCGTCATCGTACTCTTGATAGTCCTCGGAGGTTCCCGCGTTGAGCGTTGTTGTTTTCGAAGTGGGTTCGTCGCTT
>NW_026292992.1:0-22292 GCF_016801865.2 Culex pipiens pallens | reverse complement strand
AACTGCCGATGTACGTGGAGATCAAGTTCAACAAGAATGTTGCTCCGCTGAGGGCGCAACGCGGCTAGATACAAAGAGGTGAGTTTGTCGAGGGGATGTTTTTCCGTATCAATTTTTATATCAGATTCTATTCTATTTCAATAGGAGGACTCGATCTGTGAGTGAACATCGTCGGACACGGACCCGTGCGGGCTGGAATCGAATTGCATCAACCGAGCGCTGCTCGAGGAGTGCAATCCAAAGACTTATCCAGCTGGCGAAAGTTACAAGATCCAGTGCTTCGAACGAAAGCAGTACCCGGCACTGGCGGCCAAACGGATCTGATCGCGCAGGAGGACATCCGCCCTGGTACGTCGGAGAGGTGATCAACAACGAAGAGTTGGCGCGGCGGATAAAGCAAAAGCAGGACCAAAAGGTCGAAAATTACTACTTCCTGACGATGAACACGGAGTTGACAACCGACTCGGGGCCCAAAGGCAACGTGGCCCGGTTCATATAACACTCGTGCGAGCCCAACTGCGAGACGCTGCTGTGGAAGGTCGGCGGAAGCCAATACGTGGGGCTGTTTGCCCTCAAGGACCTCAAGGCGGTAAGTTCTCAAAATCCCGGTAAAAACACTTCCTACAACTAACTCTTATTACTCTTTTTCACGCCAGGGCCTTCAACTACAACTTTGAGACGTTCGGCGACCAGAAGATCTGCTAGTGTGGTGCGGGCAAGTGTTCCGAGCTGATCGCCAGCCAAGGGACGGAGAACTGGAGTGAGTAGGCCACAACGGTCTTGCGCGCGACTCCTCCGCCACCCAAGCCTGCGGCAAAGTACCTTGCGGATCCATCCCGCCCAACCTCAAAGCCCCTCCCAGCTGCGGTTTCAGATCAGGAGAAAGATATTCTGAGAAATTGCATTAAAGGATCCAGAATTAATTCAGGGACGTGGGGTAGCCATCTTGGCTTCGGTCGTGTTGTGTATCGCCGCGTTAAATTGGAAGGATTTTTCATTGAATTTGTCGTTTTTGTGGCCGTGAAATTGGTGCAATCAGTGGAATGAGTGATGGGCTATTTGGGAAAGTGAAGTTTTCTCGAATATTGCGGTTTTAAGTGATTTTCCTACGATTTTGTTTGGCGGAGTTGCCGATCGTGTGAGGGAGAGGGTGAGAGGGAGTTGACTAGTGTGTGTGCTATCTTGGTTCGCCGATGACAGCAACGAAATCGTGCCACCACCGAAGCAATGACAGGAGGTGGATTCTGCTGCAGCGTCGCGAGTGTTGGGTCAAACGTCATTTGATGTTGGGGTGTAGTTTTCGAGAAGGGCCAAATTTGAACATGCAGACTTTCTGCAAAC
This sequence comes from Culex pipiens pallens, assembly GCF_016801865.2. NCBI lineage: Eukaryota > Metazoa > Arthropoda > Insecta > Diptera > Culicidae > Culex > Culex pipiens. Next base: position 20,951 of record NW_026292992.1, on the reverse strand, counting down.
CTACAGATTTTTGATCGAATGGGCCAAAAAGCAGTAAGAGAGGAAGTTCTGCGTCGTGCCTGGGTGTGGTCGTCCTGTGTGCTGGTGATGATCTGGGTGTGCGCCTCCAACCCATCGCTTGTCCGGCGCAGGGATGTGGCTCCTCTGGCTTCGTCATCAGCTGAGTGAACTTGCTGTGAGCTGCTGCTTGCCGTAATCGTTGCTGGACTCGGGTGAGAGCGTTCTTTATTTTACTTTTTTCTCTTTTTAGTTTATACTTTGGTCGCGTTCGGTTCCTTATGTTTATTTTATAATTATTTTAACTGAATTGAAACAGTATTATATCATTAGTCATACAGAAGCGGTTCGCACGCGACAGTTTCCATTGATTGCTCATTTTGCTCACAGCAAGGCCGGTTCCGTGATATTCGGTTTGGACCTCGTGTTTGGTCGGTTCGATTCGGTGTGCGTTTGTTCAAGCATGTATGTTCGATTTTTTTGCAAATATTTACTTTGATTCAGTCTTTCCACAGCCGGCTGTCTAAGTCTGAATCAGTTTTAATCCAACAAAATATATAATTAAACAATTAATTTTCCCCGTGGGGTGAGACACATGCCCTAATTAATTAAGATTATCGCCTAGTTCAGCGATTCTCAACCTTCTTCTAGGCTGGTACCCCCTACTGTGTAAATCAAGTAGGCCCGGTACCCCCGTTGAGAATCGCTGGCCTAGTTGATTAGAAATTTTAGTTAGTTGATTAGCATTCACGCTAATCAATTAGCGTATTCCCACCTATCTATTTACCTTGGTCTGTCGCGCAAACGTCAAACAAATCAAAGCAAAACAAAAAAATATTCGCGTGAGGCCGTATGAAATGTAAATTAATCTGAAATTTACCAAATTTGTCTGGAAACCGGCGTCCTAAAGACCAAACTAACCATTATGCCGATGGAAAAGCTGCTGAGGATAGAAATAAGTAGGTCGGCGTCCTACAGTGCTCGGGGTAAATCGTTTTAGAAGGCTGAGGAAGTGGAAAGCGTTGCGGATTTTCCTCGGGACGATTTTTTTTTAGGATTTTCAACGAAAAGGCCAGGTTGGCAAATAACAGCTCGGAAGTCTTGGCATTTTTCGCAAACGGATAGCGCAGGAAAGTCTACAGAAAGCTATACGGAAACGAACGGATTTGTCGGAAGTGGTGCCTCGTCATCCTTCTGGACGGAACACTCCACGGTTCTGGGCGTTAGGAATCTAAGAAGAGCTGTGGGTTTTTCCAGTTAGACCAGTATCATCAGAAGGCTGTCCAAGATTTTAGTTTTTTTTGTTGAATTTAAGTTAATTTAGAAAAGAAATTCTTTTTTAACTATTCAATAAGGTTGTTCCTTTCAGAAATATTTACAGGGGCCAAACGGGATAGTTATTGTCTCATAACAATTACTAATTACTAATCATCGGGGTTGTGGCCTTGTGGCCAGAGAAAAACAACAAAAGAACCATTTTTATTACCGTGAATAATTAATAAAAATGAAAACTAATTATTTTGTGAAAAGCGTAACTGCCCAGTGCCGAACAACCAACAGCGTTCGAGTCGTGCGTAAATTACCGTAATCTGGGGTGAATCGGGACTACAGTCTGAATAGGGACAGCAGTTTTTAGAGCACTTAAAGCTTTTAAATTTGGAAATGGATGTACACATTTTGTTGGCCTGAGTCTGTTCTAACCAACACCAACCAGACAAATCAAAATATTGTGCTCCAACATGGTTAAAACTGCTGTCACAATTCGCCCCATGTGTCCCGATTGACCCCAGTTTACGGTAATGCAAATTTCCAATCATAAACTGTTGCCGGGGCGGGGGCGATGAACGGCCTATGCTTTCAGTTTCCTATTGCGATTGGTCACATCTTGATTGAACTTTTGCGTTGATCCGAACGGTTTCAGCTGGATGAACTGGTTCGCGGGAATGATCTTGATGTTGGAGGACGTCGTCAGGGTCGAGGAGAGCAGGGCGGGTTGCTGAGTTGACTCGCACTTGATCATTGATAAAACTGATAAAACGATGGGCAAACTTGCCAGCCGGACACGATTTGGGGACCGGATGAGGAGCGATTCTCCCAGCCGCTGATTCCGGTGCCGCCATACAGGAGATCTGGAAGTTGGTGACTGGGGATGCCTTCTTCTTAACTTTTGGAAACCGCGTCCGCGTCCGGTAGAATGCTCATGATGGCCACATCCAGTGTCTTTTGGCTTTACTGAAGGAGCAACTTTTCGGCGCGGGGTTGTTTTGGGACTTTTGGCCCGCGCTTGGTGGGTTGTTTGTGATTCGAATCGCTTTGGCCGGTTCCCCGTCCACGGTGCTGGCAGACTAGCTCATGCGGTGCATTCGGTTTGCGGCAATCGGTGGTGAGGCCGTGGCCACCGTGGGATGATCGCTGAGCCGCCGGTCCTGGCCACGTTGCTGTTGTTGTTCGAAAGCAACAGGTTGTTATTTGGCTGTCCCGTCGGGTTGGGGCGGACATTTGGCAAATTACGAACAGAACCGGCGCCGTATGCATTGATTGCTTGTTGATGTTTCCCCCGGGAGGCATCGCAATCGGAACCACCGAATCCATCGAGGCAAACAGTGAGTACCACTCCTGCAGTCGACTGCTCGGCGAGTCCAGATTCGGCCCGGAAAGACGATGTACGGCTGACAGGGTAACTTCCTATTCTTGTGTGCCACCACCGGCTCTTTCCTTGCCTTCAGGAATCTGCATGTTATCTTTGATCAATTGGCGCAGGATGTGCATGAACTGAACCAGCCTCGATTTCGATGACAGACGGCAACGTTAAATCTGTTTCCCGCTTTAGGATAACAAAACTTAAGTAATGGGCAAGATTTACATTTTAAGCCAACTTACCAGCGAAAGAAATTGATTTTCAAAGAAATTGTTTTTTCTTCCCTCATTTCAAAGCAACATCCATTTTGTAGCTGTCAAAACAACTTTTCTAGACATGCCAAGATAAATTGATGTAGGATGGGAATGGGTTGTCAAAACAGCGCTAATCAATTAGCCAATTAACCAAAATCAGCTCTAATTAATTAGAGAAATTTTAGTTGATTAACTGTGTCTCGCCCCTCGATTTTCCCTGTAGCAGCATGATAATATGCTAGTTCCGCGATTATAAAAAAAAACTTCTTAAAATTAATCAGCTAAAACTTAAATAAAACAAACATTGTCTCGACAGCAACATCAGATGATTGCCTTGGGAATAAATTGGAACACCTTAAAATTAAATTGACAATTATCAAACGGGAATTGTCTCTACGGCAGCATCCGAATGCTTGCCTTGAGAATAAAACTATAACCCTTAAACACATTATGCCATTGGTCGCAACGCTTGCTTAGAGAGTATCCTAGACCTTATACCTTCCTAAAAACCGTCCAACTCCAAGCGAAACTTACTTGAGGATACCGTGGAGATTTTCCCTTAATACTCTGAAAAAAGTGGAGCATCAACACTTTCCGTCTTCCAAATCCCTTTCCTTGTCCCTGGTGCGCGGTGGAGATGGGAGCGGCCGGCAATGGACGGCTGTCATGGTGGTGAGAATCTGGTTCAGGTGGAATTGGTTCTATTCCCAATTATCAATCCTAGGCAACTTGGGCTTAGACACATGGCGAAATCCAGTCTGCAATCCGCTAAAATCACCGTCTCCTAGCGAAGCGAAGCGAACGGATCCAGAATTAATTCACACCTTAGAAGCAAGAGTTTTGATTATCGGTTCAAAGCACAGGAATCACTCACTCATCGCCGAGCGAATCTTTGCCGACTGGAGCGCGCAACACGACTTGCTCAATCGCTCTACCCAGCGACACAAACACTTCGTGAATTTCTTTCATTTCTTTTAACACATAATCTTCCAAATTTCCCATTTGCTCGAGCTTGGGAGCTGTACGTTTTGGTTTTTTAATTGCGAATATTTTTTTGTTGTATAATTCATGTTCCATGTTCTTTTACAATAATAAAATATGATAAGGGGGTGAGTGGGGTGGTTGGTCTAAGATGACACGATTTCGCAATGGTGCTGACTCGGAGGTGTCAACAAAACGTTCCGCCTGCCCGTTGCTTTGGGGGTGGAACGGTGCTGTTTTGAGGTGCATGATCCCGTTGGACTCGCAGAACTGCTCGAAGATGTCGCTGGTTAGCTGCGGGTCGTTGTCGGTCACCATCACTTCCGGGTTTCCGAATCGAGCAAAAATTTGGCGAAGGATCGAAATGGTGGCAGCTGTGGTGGTGTGCTTGGTCGGAATGGTCTCCGGCCACTTGGAGAAAGAATCGACCACAAGCAGGAAGTAGGTGTCGTTGATGGGACCAGAAAAATCCGCATGTACCCTCTGCCACGGCTTTTCGGGGGTTGGCCACGACTTGGTGTCAGTTTTCGCAACCGACGCGCATTCCTGGCAGGCGCGTACAAGTGCGAGATTTGGTCATCGATGTTCGGCCAGTGAACGAGAGTGCGTGCTAATGACCTCATCCGATCGATGCCGCGGACCTTCTTCGGGATTACAATCCGGTCCCTGTACATCAGCACCATCTGGGCCAAGAACAGCGAGTCACGACGCGCGAACAACCCCCTGGCACCACTGTAAATGGCTAGAACGTTTGACAGTTACCAAAACCTCGAAGATAACTGTTGCTTCCGATTGACCGGGAAGATTTGCCGGGTAGTACTGGACCGGAGACTGGCCAAGTCCCGCTGTTGATCCTTCCGAACAACTCGCTGCAATCTCCGGCAGGGAGTAACCGACCAAGTGCAGAAACATCCGTGATTCCGGTGATTGTGGCGGAGCTGGTCTTTCCGAACATCCTTCGATAACCTTCTCCGAGGACTGGCCCACTCCCGCTGTCGACTCGCACAGGGAATCGAAGGAAACGCGTGCATGTGTAGAATCCGACCTTTCGTGGACTCTCAAGAAGTTCATCGCGAAGTGGTCCGAACATATCTGAACTTTGAACTTGCAAAACCGTCTTCATCGCCACTTCGCGGGGCATTTATCCATAGTCTCTGGCGGATAGGGTCCTTCGGGAACTTGCGTTTGGAAATCCGTCCCGTGTCCCGTGCCGTTATTTTTTCATGGACATCATTTCAACATTATGAAATAATGCCTTTTTTCACCACGCGGTTTGTTTATTTTTAAATGTTGACAGCAAATGCGTTCTTCATCTTCTTTGCGTCTTCATGTTCGCGTCGAACATTTAGGTTTCATAAACATGGCCGTCGTGACAGAGGGCTGCGCGCGAAGAACTGCTAGACATCCGGTGTTCCGGAGAGTGATTTCGCGTCGCTGGGCCAACCTTTGTCCACAAACTACACGACTTTTTATAGTGCCCGGTACAGGCTGGTCTCGGCAGCTATCTGCATTTCTCGAGCATAACCCTAAACCCGCTCTTGAGCCGCTCCAGGGCACGGTACAGATTCTCCTTGTGCATCTCGAAGAACTTGGCCTTCAGTTCGACCACTTGCTGATTCGGTGTTTGAGTTCCGACCAGCTTGCAGAACGACGAAAATGGTACGTCCCAGACAAACATAGCAATTGCTCTCCTTGTGCGTTCCGCCGATGGTGTTGGTTGCTCTGAACATCGCCTCGATGCCCAGTTTGTCCCCGGAAGCTGTCTGCTCGTTGCAGTCCGGTGGAGACGTTGGAGGTGACCCGACATTGACCCAGTTCTGTCTGGAGATGATGGTGATGCCTGAGCCCGAGTCCAGCTGCAGGTCCAATGGAACTCCGTAGATCGCCGTCTCCGCTCCCTTCCCGGCGTCGACCCAGTCACCCCGGCGGCTTCCTCCCCCGAGCAGATGCTGGCATTCTGGCGGGGATCGAAGACTGCAAAAAGAACCAATTTAGAAGAACATCTACAACTTAACTATTGAAAAAACTTACGAGCATCTGTTGCGGGGCATTCCGAACATTCCGGGCATCCCTCTATTAAACCCGTTCCAGTGTCACCGGAATAAACAAACTCAAACCTGAGAACCTTCCTGTTGCCGCCTGGTACAAACACACGCGTCGTCCATCTGTTTTTCGACGCATTTTTCGCACTTTTCTCCCGATTTCCTCACTTTCCCCCCGATTTCCTCGTCCACCAGCACCGGAAACAGCTCGGCCGGAACATGCGCCACCCAAAGATACCTGAGCGTCCGGTCGTGGCAGCGATTGGCACCGGTCCCAAGCAAAAAACTGGGCAAACCCTCGGTTTGGTAAAAAAAACCTAAACATCTGATGCACCGAGTGTGACAGATCTAGACGTCAAACCTTACACACGCTCAAAAAAAGTTATTCCAATTTTGCCTCAAAATCAAAGAGGTCTCGAAGTTCTGGCACCACGCCAGCACCGCGCCGAAAACTTTAAGTGGCACACACTTGGGCAAAACCGTTCCCGTACTTTTCTGCAAGCTCTCTCTTCTCTTTCTTGTTGAAAAGTGACTGCAAGTTGGTGTGATCACGGGGATGCTTCGGCTGTCATCTGCATACAATGTCACTGAAGCCGAAAAAGTACCAAAGTTTTGAGGGCTTTTGTTAATTTGATTATTATCCACCGGTGTCTACCGCGGTAAATGAAATACTTCATTTTGACATTTCCAGATACATTTTCGTGTAGCATGTTTTGTCACGCGGTGGGTGCGTTCAGTGCTGCCGTTGTTGCAGCACTCTGTGAACGCATCCCAGAAATGTCAGTTTGACAAATGGCACTCAGTGAACGTATCCCAGAAATGTCAGATTGACAACTGTCAGTTCTAGCAAAAAAAAAAAAAAAAACAACGGCAGCGTTAATTATTTTCATCCCCAATTTTCTTCAAAAATGTGTGGAACCCGATCTGTAGTCGCAGAAAATGTGACTTTTCTTCAAAGTGGATGTAAGTATTTCACAAAGAAAGGAAGCAGCGGTTTTTCTTCTCCGGGACGGTTCGGGAGGATTGATGGACCGTTATCCGTGCTGGCGAAAGTGGCCATCCAATTTTCCCTTTGCCGGCAAAGTTTTTTTGGATGGAATTTTTTTTTGAGCCCTTCCCGATTGTCCGGAAGGTGCAATGTCCGTTGGAGGAGGAATTTGATTTTGTTTGTTTTTAGAAAGTCCCGGATACCTAGTCCGTAAGGTGCAAAGATCGTTGGAGGAGGATGGCGTCAATCCGGAATCCGGAAGGTGCAAAAACTGCTGGAGAAGAAAAATAATCCTGGTCGAGACTAATAAACCACCATTCGGTTCAGCAAGGAGGAAAAGTGCACCATATTCCTACTACAGCTGTCGGACAAGCCCAACTCGCTCGACGACATCAATCCAGTGACAAACGTGGATTTGGCCGGGTGAAGAAGATGGCCCTGGGCAAGGGATCTACCACTACTCCGTCGCCGTCGCAAAAGCGCAAACGACCTGCTCCGAAGAAACTGTACACGACGTCTCCGTTGTGGTCCGGAAATGTTGATCGAGCAGCAGAAGGCGGTTCTGGAGGCGTGCAAATCGGGCGGAGTCTGTTCTTCACAAGGAGAGTAGACACCGGCAAGAGTTATCTGCTGAGGAAGATCATTTCAACGCTGCCACCGGATGAAACTGTGGCACCGACTCCGACGGTAGTGAGCGAGTGCTTAATCGGGGGAACGACACTGACTCGTTCGCGGGGATCGGAAGTGGCGAGACGACAATGCAGAGGTGCTACGAGATGGCCTCGCGACCCACATCGGCTTCGATTTGGCGCAAGTGCAAGCGGTTGGTTATCGACGAGATTTCCATGGTTGATGGGGATTATTTTGAGGTGAGTTGGCTTGGAGATGACGGTAGCCACGTACTTGTCTAACTGTTACTTTCTTTTAGAAAACCGAAGCCGTTGGCCATTACGTCCGGAAGAACGACAAGCCCTTCAGTGGAATCCAGCTGATTCTGTGCGGAGACTATTTCCAGCTGTCGCCGGTCGTTAAGGAAGGGCATGCTTGCCCGTAACTCTTACTCCCAGAACCAGGAACCATTGGTTCGTTTTTGCTTCTCCACCAAAGCATGAAAGGAGTGCTTTCAGTATTGCTACGAACTCACCGAAGCCCACCGACAAAAAAGCATCAGTCGTTCGTGTCCATTCTCAACAGCATTAGGATCGCGTAATGTCGGAGATCCGTGACTGGTTAGCGACCACCATTAAGCAGAACTTCAACTTTGAGGGAATTCTCGCGACCCAGCTTTGGTCGCACACTTCCCATATGGCTCAAACCTTGGACCAGCAGCACGGTCATAATCGGCGCCCAAGTAATGCCGCACAAGAATCTGAAAATCGCCGAAGGCCATCATTATAAACTACGTCCAAGGCTACGCCACCGCCCAGAACAAAAAGCGCCAAGTCGTCGTGATAACCGAAAAGTGACTTATTTATATGTAAATGTACGCGTTATAAAATTGTGAACAAAAATGGTTTAATATGCCTATTTATTGTTTTCAGACACCTTTTTATTTCTTATTTGTTCCACTTTTTGTCTTCCTCACCTTACTGAGGAAAGGCTATAAAATCACTCAGAAAACGAACTTCTCTTCCTCCTAGACCCACCTTCATGTATACATATCGACTCAAAATCAAATTCTGACGAATGTCTGTGGTGGGATGTTGATCAAAAAAATTTGCACTGGATTATCTCGGCACTGGCTGAACCGATTTGGTCTCATTCGATCCGTCTTGGGGTCCCATAAATCGCTATCAAAAATCATAAAGTTTAGTTAAGTACTTCAAAAGTTATGCTAAAAAAACGATTTTAACAAAAGTCCGGAAGATTGTAAAAAGGGTGGTGCTAACATTTTTAGAAAGGTGATAAAGAGACCCGCCCGTGTGGATCAATCGGACCGCGCACTGGACTCACAATCCAGAGGTCGCCGGTTCGAATCCCGCGGCGGGCGCTCTAAAATTATTTGTGTAAATATGGGTATTCGGCGCCGTCGCTCCGTGCCATACTTTCATACACTTAGGAGCCCAGGGCGGCGAAGTCCTTGTAGATAAAAGGAAGACACTAGTGGTTAGTACTAGCAATGGTGGCCGACAGCTATAAAGTCAACTTCGATAAAGAGACCTTTCCAACGCGTCCAAGACATTGCAGATCTGACAACCCTATCAAAAGATATAAGCACTTATGTGTTATTTATGAACCTTTTAGAGGCCGGATCTGATATATTTCGATGAAAACGTTGTCCGGATATATCATGCGACTTGTCGTTGGATAGGTAATCAAAAAACTTTTGCAACGAGTTCAAAAGATTGCAGATCTGACAACACTGAAAGGTCCGCCCTATTGTATCTATTTTGGATAGCATTACCCTCTAAATGTGAGGAAGGCACCAACCACCTAAGGGTGGATTGAGTAACGTTTTAATCATAAAATCATTACCTTTTCAGTTGCAACAAACTGCGTTCAAAAATAGTTTGAGACCGAAACCCGTACTTAGGAATGATATGGAATCATACTAACCTACAACGGTTTTGGGGACATCTACAATGGTAATAACGGTCAGTATGATTCCGTACAATTCCGTAAGTATTTAATTTGATTTTTTTTATCGATTAGGTGTCTTCGGCGAACTTATAGTTATGGATAAGGACTACACCGAAAAAAATTATATGCGGCCCCTTTTTTATTCACACTGAGAATTTTGTGTCGAACCTCGAGTCGATCTGGCACGAGATCGAGCCTGAATCGAGTCGAGGCTCGAGCCAAAATTCTCAGCGGGTTGTTGATGAATTTTAAATACACTTTTTGTCACAAATATTGATTTCCTAAAAAAAAACACTGTTTATTGTTGTTTATTTTTTATTTATTGTCCAAAGAATCCGAAAATGCATTCCGTTTTCCGATTCGAAATCATTTTCATTGAGAAAATTATGATACTTTAAGAATATTAAAATAATGCTATTCATCAACATTTTCTTTATTGTAGTTATCTAACTTTTTAAACTTTTCAAAATTTTATGAAAACTTCTTCTTAAAGTTTTCATTTTGCGGAAAAATCTCGTACCCATCAAAGTCCCCTCGTTTTACGGTACTTAAAATGGCTATAACTGGAAAACGGTGCTCAATTAAATCTCTATTTAATTCAATGTAGTCTGTTTTTTTTATTTCCTGTGTTTTTAATCTTTTTATGACAATTTCACAGCAACTTAAAGTCGTATCAACAAACATAAAAAAATGCAAAATTTTATATGTTTTTAAAATATTCAGGGTTGTTACGGAGAAGTCGAAAAAAAATCCGCGCTGTCCCAAAACCGAATCCGCGTCATATTAAGAAAAATAATTTCGCGAAAAACATACAAAAGAGTTCCATAATAATTTCAAATTTTCAATCTCAAAACACTGAATTTTGAACTGATATATTTTTGATATGATGAAAAGCGAAAAGCCAAAACAAATATCTAAAATTCAAATTTTAATTTGAAAATTGAAAAAAATCATAACATTTAAAAATTTCAAAGTTTTTCTAAAATTCGTAGATCTTGGGTTTGACAATTTGAATACATTTTAGCATTAATAATGCACCATAGTTATTAGATTTTCTGTAATCTAAGATGGTGTATCATTTAAGAAACGGTTCACTGAGCTGATGTCGATTGGTGCCTAAATGGAACCGGTTCTGGTGCCTCGTAGGACTTAACCATGTCAATTATTTTTGCTGGATGATGTATTAGAATGATGCCTCGAAGTTTTGCATCATTTCCGGCATTTTTCTGTGCAAACAAAAAAAAGTTCAACTTTTCAGCACCCATTTCAGTGCTGAAAAGTAGAACTTTTCAGCATTTATTTTGAAAAGTGTTGCTATTCGATTCTGTTATTTTTGGTACAGAAAAGTAGGCTATTTCGTCGTTCAAGAATGACAGGAAAAGTAAGTAGTTTCACGACGGAATTGCAAAAACTACTATTTTAAAACTGGGTAAACATGAGCACTATTTTGAAAATTCTTAAACTGCGACTTTAAAAAAAACTTACTTAAATAATAAATTGCTATAACTTGAAAATGGTGAACTTTTATCTTCATATTAGGTCACAAATATTTTATTTAAAGTTTATTTCCTCGACTCTGACCAAAGTGGAGGGAAGAACAAAAAAATAATAAATTTAAAAAATGCAATTACAAGCTACGTTTTTAACATTTCAATGAAAATAGTTTATGAAAATACGTTATACACCTATCTAGTTGTTTTTAAATTATAAGTTTCCGAAATATCTAAGTATCAACGAAAAAAAAAATTGCGACAAACAAAAAATTGCGCTGTACATTGGAATTCTATAAAAAAATCTAAATATTTTCAAACGAGCCCAAACATGCTGAATATGTTTATCAATGCTCAATGCTTCTATTTCCATTGAAATTTGCAAGTGTGGCGACAAAAACATTAAAAAATATTTGCAAAAAATATAAAAACATATAAAAAAAGAAGTTTAGTCAGGTGAAAACAAATCAAAATGCATTTTCCTGCGTTTAAAATTCGTTTGTTTGTTTTTTTTTAATCCAATATACAGCACCGAAAAGTTTTTAAAATTTGAAAACGAATAATTGCAAATCATCTGGGCTTGTTTAAAATGCATTGTAAAACATTTTTTGATCATGTTTATACGATGACTAGTAACTTATATTTTTATTTCTTTATCTACGAAGAACTTTACTTCTCTTGTTTTATGTTTTGTATTGCTTTGGCCGTCAATTTTCAGTATTTTAATTTGCATTTATTTTGTTTAGTTTATATTTGCTTTATAGTATGATTTTTATTGTACAACCTCCAACTATTATTTTTGCCTGTTTTATGTTTTCATTATTTTTTAGCCACTTTTTCGATTTGTTTTCTGTGTTTCCCATTTTTGATAAGTTTTAATTAAACAATTTGCGGATTTAGTTGCTACAAATTTCAACAAGCAATTTACTGCCTTAAAAAATGCAGCCTGCATCAAACCCAACAATTTATAAAAAAAGCGAATTAATCTTTCCAATGCTATTTTAGACAAAAAATATTAGAAGAAGAGATTTTTGGCGAAATCTTAGATCAAAGCACGTCTAGAGGTGGGGACAATCTGGTGCAGCTTTTCTCGAATGAGGATGTAGAATGCGGGCCGGCGCTAGAACTGCTTACTCAGGTCAGCTACAACCGGATCGACCTTGGCTCGAACAAACATCTACTTGAACAACGAGTTGGCATGCTGCACCCGGTACCTCGATGATGCCCAGACTGAAGATGCTGTCCAGCAGATTCTCCGAGCCCAGCGCCATCAGCTAGCTCGTGTGACTTCGAATGAGGGCCTTGACCCAGCAAACGGCCGTTGCGACACTGTGAACAAAAACCTTTTCAACGCGAATGCCAAAACGACCATCTGTTGCAGCACCATCAAAGCGGCTGTTCGCCTTTCTCTAACGAGGAGTAACTTCGACAGGATGTAAATTTGAAACCACCTCCCGGTCGGTAGTGGTTCCGCTAGCGTTGGACTCGATTGAACCGAGTGGTCGTTGCTGCCTGGCGGAATGCGCTTTCGAAATGTTTCTTCCGCGAGCAACTTGATCTGGAAGCGGGCCAGCGCCAGAACATAAAAAACGATCTGGAGCTTTTATCCTGTGCGGTTTACGTCCAATGTTATCACCGTCTACCATGCCACCTTCACCGCATGGACCTCCAGGACCCTGTTCCTGTCCCGGTCCTGGTCGGGCAGACCTTCTTGAAACTGCTGCTGCTGCTGTTGTTGCTGTTGATCCTGCTGCTGGTCCATTTCGTTTCGTCCTCCGTGGCCGTAGTTGCGAACCTCCCATCCGAAACTGTTGTTACGGTTTCCACCGCCACCACCACCTCCCTGGTTCATCATATCGAAGAATTTGTTACGGTTATTGAAGTTATTGTTGCCTTGAAAGCCCATTCGCTGGTCGGACATTTGCTGCTGAAGTCGCTCGCGGGATTCGATGACGAAGTGTTCCTTCATCTCCCAGTCGGCCTTTTTGCGGGCCTTGTCCTGTTCCCGCATGCGGAGTTGTTCACGCAGCTGCTCGATCTCGTGCTCGTGGCGGGCAAACTCCATCTGCGCCTCAAGCTTCTCCTCCTCCATGACCATGTCGCGTTTTAGTGCCTCGACCTTTTGCTTGTACACCTCGTGCATATGTTTCCAGCGCTGGCCGTATTCGTGATCGAGCGAGCCCACGTCGGCGAAGCGCAGGCCCTGCTGGCGGGACTTTAAGAACTCCGGATTCCTTTTTTTATCAGCTTCTCCTAACGGCCGTCGGCGTTGTTGTCCTAGTACGTGTACGATTCGCCGAAGCACAGACGCAGCGAAGAGTTCAGGACGAAATACTTTTCACTGCAGTACTTCAATGCGGCCGTAGCGCTCGGCCTGTTCTTGAACTCGACGATGCTATCGCTGGTGGATTTTCCGGACCAAACACATCGAACACGCGGTACAGCAGCTCGTTGGTGCCGAACGGACCCAGGTTGGAGACGCGCAGGGCGGTCGCGTTCGGCGCAAAACGAATCTTCAAGATGCAGTTCTTGCGCTTGACCTTCTCGGCGTTCTAGAAGAAATCGACGCTCACGAACGCGTAGTCATTCTTCATGTTCATGAAGACCTCGGTGATCTCGTCGTACGGCGGAAACAGCTCGACCAGTTCCTCCTCGTTCCCGTATGGTGTCAGCTTACCTATGTACAGCCGATTGGTCCCGAGATCGACTTACACTTCCTCGAGCTATCAATTCATTGAGCAGTCGTATGGAATTTCCGGGACCGGATCCCACTTGGCAAGTTATTTCCTCGATCAGTCCACCTGGTTGATCTTGCGGATGCTCGGCTCCAATTTTTTGTCCGGGAGTGCATGGGTGTACGAGCGATGTACGTCCAAACAGACCAATTCGGCATTCCAGAAGTCTAGAAACAATCCGTAAATCTTCAAATTTGAGCAAAACTGCAAAAAAAGAAACACAACCTACCTCTCTGCATGCACAAATCAGATCCCAAGCTGGTCAGCAACTGGCTCACACACTAGCCAAGTATGAGCCAGCAGATAGCGGCCACGGAGGTTTGGCCGCACAACAGCGGTCAGCGCCAGGCCACGGAACGGAAACGACAACTCCAGGGACTAATCTGCTGCTCAGAATGCTTTGACTAACACCGCAAACACCACCAAAAAACAACAAAGCAAACAGCTGTCAAAAATCTACCGCTTTGGTGAGCTGCTGCACCGAGCTTTTTGTGTGGTGAGCCTGGTCAATGTTTTGGTGGAATTCCAGCAGAGAAATGTTTCATTTGAAATATTCTGAAATGTGTCATGCGACACCCGCGCGTCGCATGAAGTATTTCAAGAAAATCCACCGCGGTTAACCGCACTCAAATTAACAAAAGCCCTTTGGTGTCTAGTGTCAAAATTATGGGGAGTAACATGACAAAAAGGGCGCAAAATCGAAAGGACGAAAATATTTTTTTTCTTTATTTTTGTTTCGTTAGTTAAAATGAAATTAAATGTGTATCATTATCCGGGGCAAATCGAGACACATGGAGTGAATTGAGAAGTGATTTTAGCAATGTTTTTGCATTTGAATATTTTTTAATTTGTTTCAGTAGGAATAGACACAAAACAACAAAATTAGTTTCTAAATTTGAACTTTTATGTCTAAAAACAGCTGTCCTGGCTTTCTTGTCGAAAATTTACCAACACATTCAAACCACGGGGTACCATAGAAGTTGGTTTGTTTGACTCAAAAACATGCTTTTTTGTAAAGCCCCACAACGTCCCTAATAATGGGCTTCCCAACAACATGGTTGAGCTCAACCGCCTCAAATTGTAGATTTAAATTAACATTATGATGATCTTTAAGTTCATTGGCCAAATAAGAATTTGTGGAAGACATTTCAGAGGATTTGACATAGACAACTGCTGGGAAGCTTTGCCTGAGACCTGATGCTAAACATATATTGTTGTTGGCGGCATTTAAGGTTTATTTTAATGAAAAGAATCAATATAAGCAGCTACAGGATTATTTTCCAAAAAATTAAATAAGACTTATTATATTTTGATTTGTGACCCTCTGAAATGTTATTCCCGAAACAGCGCCACCAAACATTTGGTGGCGGCTTCAGCAAGCTACGTCAGTATCACGGGCCTGGGTGTGATGGATGTTGAGTACACGCTTATATGAAGTTTGCATGTTTGGTGAAATCAAGCATTTTATTAACAGTTGTAATAAATTTTATGTTTTATTATTACTAAATTGAAGTAGTCTTCTTGAAGGGACGTTTGTTTATTTTGAATTGATGGATTTTTAGGGGAGTTTTTTTAATGTCTGTTTTTATTGAGAACGGTTTTTGTGATCTAGCGATTTTTTTAGTGTTAACATTTTAACCTGACAAAAAAAAGATAACTTAAGTCAGTATTACAGCATGGCTAATACTCCAATCAAAAAATTGTATTATAAAAAACAAATTGTTTCTAAAAACTTTTAAAAGACACATTTCTTTTGCGTTTAATAATTTCAAATAAATATTTGTTTAGGAATAATTTGTGATCTTCAATTATTTTTGAATAGACTAAATATGAAGCAATTCCCCACGAAAACAGCATGATTCGAAAAAAAAGTTCTCCGATCGAGCTCAATTTTTTTCTGGGGGATCCTTGGTCGAATTAATTAGACCCGTATTTTTTGTTTGACCATTAGGGCATAGACTAAATATATATAGATACGCCACTCCCCTGTTGGAGCTGGCGACGCTACCGCCACGCCAAAATAACACCTGGTGGCAATTCACAGGTACTACTTTTCGATGTTTCCAAAGGGAAAATTAATTTTCCCCGGTTTCAGTTCAAGTGTCACGGTTGCATCGTAGCAACAGCTGCTTTGCAAACTTTCACCAACAAGTGGGACTTCAAATCGTTGGTTTTTTTTCTTTGAGAACAATCCGGTGCGGTCATCTCTGACCACCGAAAATCCCGCGAACGGAGCCGATTCCTCCGACGGAACCACCCGTTCAGCTGGGAGACGTGTTAGCGAGGTGTGTATTAGCATGTGAGTAGCAGAAAGTTGAACAGAACAATTGCTTATGAGAAAATTTATTTTTTCAGGCCTTCTGGTTGCACTCTTAACCTGATTAAGAAGACCCTGCCAATCATTCCACCACATCAACCAGAAACTGTGCAGGGTTCTAGAATCTGACCGTAACTGTCGGCGCTTCTAGAGGCCACAGCTTTCTCGTGAGAATAGAACTCTAACAAAGCTTTTCCTGGGACCCGGTTTTTACAAGAACCACGGCGTGCGACAATCCTCCGTTGCCAGAATAGCTACTAACTTGCCGGAAGCGAGCGGAAACAGAAGTCTAATCTAAACACATGCTGGGTACCATGATGAAATGCCCCGATTTCTGATGCAACTGTTTCCAGTTTTACTTTGTTAATTAATAATAAAAAGTTGACCCAATAAAAAGGATATCATACACCTACATGCTGATTAAATTTTATTTGTCTAGATTTTGGAGCAGCTCCAGAATTTTTCCCAACGCAAAAGATTATTCTTGCGGTTCAATGTCAGCCAGGTAGTTTAAAAGTCGGAGGTGGCCTCTTTAAATCTTATGCACTTGAATGGCGGGATTAGCGTTAGATTTATTTGTCTATTCTTGCGCTGCATTTTGGTAAAAGTTTTACATAAAGTTCTTTTTGTCTGGAAAAAAATAAATAAAATGAGGCATATACCAAGCAGCATCTTTTTGAGGAGCGGACTGTAGTCTAACCTTCGTTGCCACCACTCGAGTCTTTTTTACCTGGCCGGGGGAGTGGTGCAAACCCGCAGAGGTTTCGGCATTGAGTGGGAACTGGCCGTGTTCGGCTTGAAGAGAGTCATTTCCTCCCTTTCCGGTTCTTTTATTTTAGTCGGATTTTTTACTGCTGCTGCCACTGCTACTTGCCCTGCTAGAGTACACACCTGGTAGCCGATCTTTTCATGTGTTTTGGGATTTAAAAAGGTAATTTACAGAAATAATTTATTAAAGGACGTGTTGAACCAAACTTGGTGACACTTTGTCAAAAACAAAACAATTTTTCTACAGGCAAGTGCAAAGAGTACTATGATTTTGTTTTCCAATTTAGTACCTGTAAATTGACGATGGCGGCGCGCAGAGCGCTAAAGGGGTGTCGCCAACTAGGTATATGGAGCAACTTCCAAGTGGGACATCTACTTGATTAATAATCTATGATTAGGGTGACCTACGCCGTGTTAGGGTGGTTCGAAAAATGGCAATTTTCATCGATTTTCGCAAAAACCACTTTTTTCAAAAAATCATATCTCCGCGCCATTTTATCCGATTTTAGCTGTCCTAGACGCAAGTGAAAGATGATTAGTTTGGCTATTGGAAAAAATAGTAAGAAGTTTCAAAAATCTAGCTTGACATTTGAAAAGGTCGTATGAAAACTTAAAATGCTGTTTTGAAGGTCTCGGGACCAAGAGCCTGTCTGAAAATATTTTTATCGGATTCCTCGGAAAATTTCACATATCAAAAATTGGTGAAGTTGTGTTTTCGATACTCTGACATACGATTTTTTGAAAATAAAAACTGGGTTTTTCGACGCGCCACGCGCAAAAATGGGAAAATGACGAAAACGGGAAGAAATCAACTTTTTTCACTAAAATTGCGATAACTTTAAAATTTCAGCGATGACCAATAGATGTTATGGTACCAAAAGTTGCGTATTTCAATTACGAAAATGTTGGTATCCTAACATGTATAGGTCATCGCCTTGGTTTGTGAGGGAAAATAATAAGTTGAGATTTTGCAGCATTTGGATTAATTTTCCATTCTTTCAAATAAGAATTCCAAGCTTTTTTGTAATCTTCTTGTGATGACACGAAGGCTTCTACCTTTGGCGAAGATGCTTGTATCATCAGCAAAAAGTGATTTCTGGGGGTAAATCAGGCAAGTCAGAAGTAAAAATATTGTATAAAATTGGCCCCAAAATGCTTCCTTGAGGGATACCGGCACGTACAAGTAGTTGATCAGATTTGCTATTCTGATAGCAAAGTACGATCCGTCAAATAATTTTGAATAATTTTCACGATATAAATCGGAAAATTAAACCTTTTCAATTCGCAATCAAACCTTTATGCCAAACACTGTCAAAAGCTTTTTCTATGTCTAGAAGAGCAGCGCCAGTAGAATAGCCCTCAGAGTTGTTGCTTCGAATCAAATTTGAAACTCTCAACAACTGATGAGTAGTTGAATGCCTTTGGAATGCCTAAGGCAAAATCCATACTGCTCATCAGCGAAAATTGAATTATCATTAATGTGCGTCATCATTCTATTAAGAATTATTCTTTCGAATAATTTACTAATAGATGAAAGCAAACTAATGGGCTTGAGGCTTCAGCAGGATTTTTATCCGGTTTCAAAATCGGAACTACTTTGGCATTTTTCCAACTTCTGGGAAAGTATGCCAAATCAAAATATTTGTTGCAAGTTTTGACCAAGCTACTTAAAGTTGCTTTTTTAATTTTTTAATTAATATGTAAAAAATGCCATCCTCACCAGGGGCTTTCATATTTTTAATTTTTTTGATAATAGATTTTATTTCATTCAGACCCGTATTAAAAACTTCATCTGATGAAAATTCTTCACCATCTTTTAAAGAAGGGATTGGTTTTCGAGGTTTCTTAAGAACCTTTGAAAGTTTCCAAAAAGGTTTGGAATAAGGTTTAATTTGTTCGACATCTCTTGCGAACTTTTGACGTAGACTACGTCTTTGTCGAAGGTACTGGGGTGCCATTCCAAAAAACCCGGACCGAAGGCCCTGGAATACTGCGTCATCCGTCAAATGCTTATATCTTCCTTCCCTCTAATCGAATCGACACGATTTATGTTCCATTCGATTCGAAAATTATTCAGCAATTTGCTATAAAACTTTCATTGTTGGCAAAATAGTTTTACTATTGAAACAATTCAATGTTTTAAAATGTTTTCAAAATGCAGAGATTTTGCAAGCAAAATGAGCGCTTCCCACTCACGGACGAGAATTTCAAGTACCTATTTTGAGGGGAAAATCGGGAAAATCACTCGAGCAACGCGACCGAGTGTCGGTCGCGAAAAAGGAGGGAAAGTAGCGGACCGAAATCATATATAAGAACGCGCGCTCAGCCCATTCTATCATTCTCGTCTCAGACGTCGGACCGGCAGCAGCAGCAGGAAAGCTCAGCCCAGAGCAGCAGCAGCAGAAGAGAGACCAGAGCAGCAGCAGGAGAGAGAGGGACCAGAACTGCAAAAGAAGTATGCATTGCCTTCTCGTCGTCACCGTCAGCCAGTCGCCTCTCGATGGCCGGACCGTTTGGATTGTCCCACCCGGGACGAGGCAGCAACAAGATGAGGCGCGCGCCCGCCTTCTCGCCAAAAAGTTGCCTCTCGTGGGTCAAGCCGTGGTTGTGAAACTACCAAATTCTAGTTGTTAAACTTCCCAATTCTTAGGAGTTGCCTCACTCCCCGTCCCTCGTCCCACCCAGGGCGAGGCAGCGCAATGAATAATTACAGTTTAAATTTCAGGAACAAATTTTGGTTTTCGGGGGCGACAGACTGCACAGCTTTCTGAGGCTGCTCTCGCCCCCAACCCCTCTCCCTCCCCCTCATTTTGCTACCAAACATTCATTCGGATCGCGAAAAAATCGTTTTTCGTTCTTCTCTTTCCTTCCTCCATTCGATGTTGTCTAGTCAAAGATTTATCAACACATTCAAAGTATGTTTACATGGTAGCTGCGGTTTTGTTCGCATTAGATTTGCCATCTCTTACTAGTAAAAGTCAATTTGAACAACCGGTACGTACACGGTCCGATTTAATTTACCGATAGCATTCACGATCTTATTACGATAATGTATTTCAAGTGTCTAGCTAATTCATCAAAATTAAGAAATGGAAAACTCTGTGTTCACATATCAAAACTTTACGTAGTCTACGCCATTCCGGTTATGTCTGTGACATAACTACTTTGACTTTTCATTTCGCAGGAGAGTGAATCTGTGGTCAATAACCTTTTGCAAATCTTTTTGAATTCGCTTCAGTGCAGGATCACGAGAACGTTGATACTGTCTTCGGCGAACATTTTTCAGACGAATCAGAAGCTGAAGATCGTCATCAATAATGGGAGAATCAAATTTGACTTGGACTTTAGGAATAGCAATATTCCTAGCATCCAAAATTGCATTAGTTAAAGATTCCAAGGCTGAATCAATATCAGCTTTGGTTTCTAAAACAAAATCATGATTTAAATTATTCTCAATATGATGCTGATACCTGTCCCAATTAGCTTTGTGGTAATTAAACACAGAACTATTGGGTCTGATAACTGCTTCATGAGAAATTAAAAAAGTTACTGGAAGGTGATCAGAATCAAAATCAGCATGAGTCGCTAAAGGACCACAATACTGGCTTTGATTTGTCAAAACCAGATCAATTATTGTTGATGGATTTCTAACAGAAGAAAAGCAAGTTTGCCTATTCGGGTATAAAACCGAATAAAGACCAGAAGTGCAATCTCTGAATAGAATTTTACCATTGGAATTTACTTTTGAATTATTCCAAGATTGGTGTT
This sequence comes from Culex pipiens pallens, assembly GCF_016801865.2. Classification (NCBI taxonomy): domain Eukaryota; kingdom Metazoa; phylum Arthropoda; class Insecta; order Diptera; family Culicidae; genus Culex; species Culex pipiens. The sequence goes on along the minus strand of NW_026292992.1, from coordinate 393 downwards.
TGGCATTAAAATCACCGATGATCAAAAATGGAGATCTATGCCGAGTAAGTTTATTCAAATCCCCTTTGAAATAATTTTTATTTTCCCCAGTGCATTGGAAAGGCAAATATGCAGCTGCAATCATAATTTTCCCAAAAGAAGTTTCAAGTTCAATGCCCAAACTTTTAATAACTTTTAACTTAAAGTCACGTAACGTGCTATAAGTCATACTACGGTGGATAACTATTGCAACTCCACCGCCATTTCGATTCATTCTGTTATTGGTTATAACTTTATAATCTGGATCACTTTTCAAATAAATGCCAGTTTTTAAAAATGTTTCGGTTATAACAGCAACATGCACGTTATGAACTCGTAAAAAGTTGAAAAATTCATTTTCTTTCGAGTCTATAA
>NW_026292991.1:0-22870 GCF_016801865.2 Culex pipiens pallens | reverse complement strand
TTTTGTACTTTTGTATTTTGTATTTTTGTATTTTTGTATTTTTGTATTTTTGTATTTTTGTATTTTTGTATTTTTGTATTTTTGTATTTTTGTATTTTTGTATTTTTGTATTTTTGTATTTTTGTATTTTTGTATTTTTGTATTTTTGTATTTTTGTATTTTTGTATTTTTGTATTTTTGTATTTTTGTATTTTTGTATTTTTGTATTTTTGTATTTTTGTATTTTTGTATTTTTGTATTTTTGTATTTTTGTATTTTTGTATTTTTGTATTTTTGTATTTTTGTATTTTTGTATTTTTGTATTTTTGTATTTTTGTATTTTTGTATTTTTGTATTTTGTATTTTTGTATTTTTGTATTTTTGTTTGTTTGTATTTTTTGTATTTTTGTATTTTTGTATTTTTGTATTTTTGTATTTTTGTATTTTTGTATTTTTGTATTTTTGTATTTTTGTATTTTTGTATTTTTGTATTTTTGTATTTTTGTATTTTTGTATTTTTGTATTTTTGTATTTTTGTATTTTTGTATTTTTGTATTTTGTATTTTTGTATTTTTGTATTTTTGTATTTTTGTATTTTTGTATTTTTGTATTTTTGTATTTTTGTATTTTTGTATTTTTGTATTTTTGTATTTTTGTATTTTTGTATTTTTGTATTTTTGTATTTTTGTATTTTTGTATTTTTGTATTTTTGTATTTTTGTATTTTGTATTTTTGTATTTTTGTATTTTTGTATTTTTGTATTTTTGTATTTTTGTATTTTTTGTATTTTTGTATTTTTGTATTTTTGTATTTTTGTATTTTTGTATTTTTGTATTTTTTATTTTGTATTTTTGTATTTTTGTATTTTTGTATTTTTGTATTTTTGTATTTTTGTATTTTTGTATTTTTTTATTTTGTATTTTGTATTTTTGTATTTTTGTATTTTTGTATTTTTGTATTTTTGTATTTTTGTATTTTTGTATTTTTGTATTTTTGTATTTTTGTATTTTTGTATTTTTGAATTTTTGTATTTTTGTATTTTTGTATTTTTGTATTTTTGTATTTTTGTATTTTTGTATTTTTGTATTTTTGTATTTTTGTATTTTTGTATTTTTGTATTTTTGTATTTTTGTATTTTTGTATTTTTGTATTTTTGTATTTTTGTATTTTTGTATTTTTGTATTTTGTATTTTTGTATTTTTGTATTTTTGTATTTTTGTATTTTTGTATTTTTTGTATTTTTGTATTTTTGTATTTTTGTATTTTTGTATTTTTGTATTTTTGTATTTTTGTATTTTTGTATTTTTGTATTTTTTGTATTTTTGTATTTTTGTATTTTTGTATTTTTGTATTTTTGTATTTTTGTATTTTTGTATTTTTGTATTTTTGTATTTTTGTATTTTTGTATTTTTGTATTTTTGTATTTTTGTATTTTTGTATTTTTGTATTTTTGTATTTTTGTATTTTTGTATTTTTGTATTTTTTGTATTTTTGTATTTTTGTATTTTTGTATTTTTGTATTTTTGTATTTTTGTATTTTTGTATTTTTGTATTTTTGTATTTTGGTATTTTTGTATTTTTGTATTTTTGTATTTTTGTATTTTTGTATTTTTGTATTTTTGTATTTTTGTATTTTTGTATTTTTGTATTTTTGTATTTTTGTATTTTTGTATTTTTGTATTTTTGTATTTTTGTATTTTTGTATTTTTGTATTTTTGTATTTTTGTATTTTTGTATTTTTGTATTTTTGTATTTTTGTATTTTTGTATTTTTGTATTTTTGTATTTTTGTATTTTTGTATTTTTGTATTTTTGTATTTTTGTATTTTTGTATTTTTGTATTTTTGTATTTTTGTATTTTTGTATTTTTTGTATTTTTGTATTTTTGTATTTTTGTATTTTTGTATTTTTGTTTTTGTATTTTTGTATTTTTGTATTTTTGTATTTTTGTATTTTTGTATTTTTGTATTTTTGTATTTTTGTATTTTTGTATTTTTGTATTTTTGTATTTTTGTATTTTTGTATTTTTTGTATTTTTGTATTTTTGTATTTTTGTATTTTTGTATTTTTGTATTTTTGTATTTTTTGTATTTTTGTATTTTTGTATTTTTGTATTTTTGTATTTTTGTATTTTTGTATTTTTGTATTTTTGTATTTTTGTATTTTTTTATTTTTGTATTTTTGTATTTTTGTATTTTTGTATTTTTGTATTTTTGTATTTTTGTATTACTGTATTTCATTTTTTTTATTTGTCAATAGAATATCGCAACAATGCCGTACAATTAGGATAATCAACTATAACATAGTTTAAAAGCCTGGAAACTATTGAAACATCCAAAAAACTTGCTGGACTACCAAATAACGTACCAAGAAAAGCGGAAAATCATGCTACACCACACGGAAAGGAGTTCCATCGTGAATTTAACAATCGCAATTAGCTGGCTCGTTTTTGGCTAAAACAAAACTTTTTTAGTTGTACCAGCTAATTATTTAGTAAAAATTCAGGACCCATTGTTGTTGAAATTTAGGAACACCGATTGCTATTCTGCTGACAGCAACTGACTGCCTTCATTCCACTCACAGTAAAATTTTTGCTTAAAGAGCTAAATTTTATCTAAATTTTAAGGACAAATTAGGTAGAAATGACAGCTCACGGATTCGCTTGTCAGTTCATGTTTGCCTTGAATCCTGAGTGGTTGTATGTTTTATGAATTAACGCAAAAAGAATAAAACAGTGAGGTGCTGTGACGCAAAGTGAAATTAAGTGATTCTGTAAAGTGTTTTGCAGTGATTGTTGTCATTTACGACTGTAATGTAAAGTAAATTTAACAGCCACCAAAGTTGCAACTGTAGGGAACGAATCGACGCACGACGCTTCGAAAAGATCGCACGGAACATCCATGGTCCATTCGGGCCAACCAGCTTTCCTCTATCGGCGCCCTTAGGAACACCTCAACGGTGATCGTAGCAGGCTTGCCACAAAATACAGATTTTTGGCACATACCGAAACACTCAAACGAAGTTTTATTACGTTTAAAAGAATAGAGTAGTTTTGCTTAAATTGCCAATAAAGATGAACATTGTTAGATCTTTGACATGTTCAGTTTTTGGAAAGAACTACTCTATTCTATTAACTGTAAAAAAAATTCGTTTGTGTTTCGGGCCTGTGCTGAAAAATCTGTATTTTGTGGCAAGCCTGCTACGATCACCGTTGAGGTGTTCCTAAGGGCGCCGATAGAGGAAAGCTGGTTGGCCCGAATGGACCATGGATGTTCCGTGCGATCTTTTCGAAGCGTCGTGCGTCGATTCGTTCCCTACAGTTGCAACTTTGGTGGCTGTTAAATTTACTTACATTACAGTCGTAAATGACAACAATCACTGCAAAACACTTTACAGAATCACTTAATTTCACTTTGCGTCACAGCACCTCACTGTTTTATTCTTTTTGCGTTAATTCATAAAACATACAACCACTCAGGATTCAAGGCAAACATGAACTGACAAGCGAATCCGTGAGCTGTCATTTCTACCTAATTTGTCCTTAAAATTTAGATAAAATTTAGCTCTTTTAGCAAAAATTTTACTGTCAGTGGAATGCAGGCAGTCAGTTGCTGTCAGCAGAATAGCAATCGGTGTTCCTAAATTTCAACAACAATGGGTCCTGAATTTTTACTAAATAATTAGCTGGTACAACTAAAAAAGTTGTGTTTTAGCCAAAAACGAGCCAGCTAATTGCGATTGTTAAATTCACGATGGAACTCCTTTCCGTGTGGTGTAGCATGATTTTCCGCTTTTCTTGGTACGTTATTTGGTAGTCCAGCAAGTTTTTTGGATGTTTCAATAGTTTCCAGGCTTTTAAACTATGTTATAGTTGATTATCCTAATTGTACGGCATTGTTGCGATATTCTATTGACAAATAAAAAAAATGAAATACAGTAATACAAAAATACAAAAATACAAAAATACAAAAATACAAAAATACAAAAATACAAAAATACAAAAATACAAAAATACAAAAATACAAAAATACAAAAATACAAAAATACAAAAATACAAAAATACAAAAATACAAAAATACAAAAAATACAAAAATACAAAAATACAAAAATACAAAAATACAAAAATACAAAAATACAAAAATACAAAAATACAAAAATACAAAAATACAAAAATACAAAAATACAAAAATACAAAAATACAAAAATACAAAAATACAAAAATACAAAAATACAAAAATACAAAAATACAAAAATACAAAAATACAAAAATACAAAAATACAAAAATACAAAAATACAAAAATACAAAAATACAAAAATACAAAAATACAAAAATACAAAAATACAAAAATACAAAAATACAAAAATACAAAAATACAAAAATACAAAAATACAAAAATACAAAAATACAAAAATACAAAAATACAAAAATACAAAAATACAAAAATACAAAAATACAAAAATACAAAAATACAAAAATACAAAAATACAAAAATACAAAAATACAAAAATACAAAAATACAAAAATACAAAAATACAAAAATACAAAAATACAAAAATACAAAAATACAAAAATACAAAAATACAAAAATACAAAATACAAAAATACAAAAATACAAAAATACAAAAATACAAAAATACAAAAATACAAAAATACAAAAATACAAAAATACAAAAATACAAAAATACAAAAATACAAAAATACAAAAATACAAAAATACAAAAATACAAAAATACAAAAATACAAAAATACAAAAATACAAAAATACATAATACAAAAATACAAAAATACAAAAATACAAAAATACAGAAATACAAAAATACAAAAATACAAAAATACAAAAATACAAAAATACAAAAATACAAAAATACAAAAATACAAAAATACAAAAATACAAAAATACAAAAATACAAAAATACAAAAATACAAAAATACAAAAATACAAAAATACAAAAATACAAAAATACAAAAATACAAAAATACAAAAATACAAAAATGCAAAAATACAAAAATACAAAAATACAAAAATACAAAAATACAAAAATACAAAAATACAAAAATACAAAAATACAAAAATACAAAAATACAAAAATACAAAAATACAAAAATACAAAAATACAAAAATACAAAAATACAAAAATACAAAAATGCAAAAATACAAAAATACAAAAATACAAAAATACAAAAATACAAAAATACAAAAATACAAAAATACAAAAATACAAAAATACAAAAATACAAAAATACAAAAATACAAAAATACAAAAATACAAAAATACAAAAATACAAAAATACAAAAATACAAAAATACAAAAATACAAAAATACAAAAATACAAAAATACAAAAATACAAAAATACAAAAATACAAAAATGCAAAAATACAAAAATACAAAAATACAAAAATACAAAAATACAAAAATACAAAAATACAAAAATACAAAAATACAAAAATACAAAAATACAAAAATACAAAAATACAAAAATACAAAAATACAAAAATACAAAAATACAAAAATACAAAAATACAAAAATACAAAAATACAAAAATACAAAAATACAAAAATACAAAAATACAAAAATACAAAAATACAAAAATACAAAAATACAAAAATACAAAAATACAAAAATACAAAAATACAAAAATACAAAAATACAAAAATACAAAAATACAAAAATACAAAAATACAAAAATACAAAAATACAAAAATACAAAAATACAAAAATACAAAAATACAAAAATACAAAAATACAAAAATACAAAAATACAAAAATACAAAAATACAAAAATACAAAAATACAAAAATACAAAAATACAAAAATACAAAAATACAAAAATACAAAAATACAAAAATACAAAAATACAAAAATACAAAAATACAAAAATACAAAAATACAAAAATACAAAAATACAAAAATACAAAAATACAAAAATACAAAAATACAAAAATACAAAAATACAAAAATACAAAAATACAAAAATACAAAAATACAAAAATACAAAAATACAAAAATACAAAAATACAAAAATACAAAAATACAAAAATACAAAAATACAAAAATACAAAAATACAAAAATACAAAAATACAAAAATACAAAAAATACAAAAAATACAAAAATACAAAAATACAAAAGTACAAAAGTACAAAAGTACAAAAGTACAAAAGTACAAAAGTACAAAAGTACAAAAGTACAAAAGTACAAAAGTACAAAAGTACAAAAGTACAAAAGTACAAAAGTACAAAAGTACAAAAGTACAAAAGTACAAAAGTACAAAAGTACAAAAGTACAAAAGTACAAAAGTACAAAAGTACAAAAGTACAAAAAGTACAAAAGTACAAAAGTACAAAAGTACAAAAGTACAAAAGTACAAAAGTACAAAAGTACAAAAGTACAAAAGTACAAAAGTACAAAAGTACAAAAGTACAAAAGTACAAAAGTACAAAAGTACAAAAGTACAAAAGTACAAAAGTACAAAAGTACAAAAGTACAAAAGTACAAAAGTACAAAAGTACAAAAGTACAAAAGTACAAAAGTACAAAAGTACAAAAGTACAAAAGTACAAAAGTACAAAAGTACAAAAGTACAAAAGTACAAAAGTACAAAAGTACAAAAGTACAAAAGTACAAAAGTACAAAAGTACAAAAGTACAAAAGTACAAAAGTACAAAAGTACAAAAGTACAAAAGTACAAAAGTACAAAAGTACAAAAGTACAAAAGTACAAAAGTACAAAAGTACAAAAGTACAAAAGTACAAAAGTACAAAAGTACAAAAGTACAAAAGTACAAAAGTACAAAAGTACAAAAGTACAAAAGTACAAAAGTACAAAAGTACAAAAGTACAAAAGTACAAAAGTACAAAAGTACAAAAGTACAAAAGTACAAAAGTACAAAAGTACAAAAGTACAAAAGTACAAAAGTACAAAAGTACAAAAGTACAAAAGTACAAAAGTACAAAAGTACAAAAGTACAAAAGTACAAAAGTACAAAAGTACAAAAGTACAAAAGTACAAAAGTACAAAAGTACAAAAATACAAAAAAAAACTTACAAAAAGTTATTTTGGTTAAATTATAGTAAATTCATGTTAAATTTAAACTATGTTTTGCATTTAACAAAGTTTAAATATAACATCAAATTACTTTCACTTAAACAAAATAACTTTACTTTATCCAACTTAATTTAACTTAATTTAACTAAATTTAACTTAATTTAACATACTTTAACATATTTTAACTTAATTTAACTTAAGTTAACTTAATTTAACTTAATTTAACTTAATTTAACTTAATTTAACTCAATTTAACTTAATTTAACTTAATTTAACCTAATTTAACTTAATTTAACTTAATTTAACTTAATTTAACATAATTTAACTTAATTTAACTTAATTTAACATAATTTAACTTAATTTAACTTAATTTAACTTAATTTAACTTAATTAAACTTAACTTTACTTAATTTAACTTGATTCAACTTTATTTAACTTAATTTAGCTTAATTTAACTAAATTTAACTTAATTCAACATAATTTTACTTAATTTAACTCAATTTTACTAAATTTAACTTAATTGAACTCAATTTAACTCAATTTAGCTTAATATAACTTAATGAAACTAAATTTAACTTAATTTAATTTAACTTAATCAAACTTATTTTAGCCTAATTAAAGTTAACTTAATTTAATTTAACTTAATTTAACTCAATTTAATTTAATTTAACTTAATTCAATTGAATTTAACTTAATTTAACTTTGTTTAACCTAATTTAACTAAATTAAACTTATTTTAACTTAATTAAAGTTAACTTAACTTAATTAAACTCAATTTAACTGAATTTTTCCAAATAACTTTAAATTTAACTAAATTCTACCACATTACATTAAATTCAACTGAATTCTACCAAATGTAATAACATTTGAATAAATGTACTTACATTTACCTATATTCTACTACATTTACCTAAATTCAACTACATTTTTCTAAATATAACAATTTTCAACTAAATTAAGCTCAATTTGAGCAATTCTCTACAGAAACCGGAAATGGATTTTATTTGTATTTTTTGATTTGGCTCAAACTTTGTGGGGGCCTTCCCTGTGACCAAATAAGCTATTTTGTGTCATTGGTTCACCCATACAAGTCTCCATACAATTTTGGCTGCTGTCCATACAAAAATGGTATGTAAATATTCAAACAGCTGTAACTTTTAAGTGAATTTTCTGATCAATTTGGTGTCTTCGGCAAAGTTGTAGGTATTGTTGAGGACATTTGAGAAAAAAATATGTACACGGAAAAAAAAATTTGCAGATTTTTTTATCAACTTTTTTTCACTAAAACTCAATTTCCCAAAATACGTATTTTTTGATTTTCGAGATATTTTGATATGCTTTAGGGGACTAAAATCCGCAACTTTTGAGCTATAGAGAAACATGGTCAAAAAATCTGCCGCCAAGCTATGATTTTTTGAAAAAATAGTGATTTTTGGAAAAAATCCAAATTTTATGCAAAAACAAATTTGAAATCAATTTTTAATGCAAAATTGAATTTGTGATCGGAAACTACTTTACATTTTTTTTTGATAAAGGGCTTCGTTTTCAAGATATAGGCACCAAAAGTTTGATTTTAGCAAAATATTTGCAGTTTTTCGATTTTTAAAAATAGTGACCATGAGCGACCATTTTTAAAAATATTTTTTTTTGAAAAGTTCAGAAAATTTGCTATAAAATGGTCTAAGAGATATTGAAGATTGGACCTCGGGTTGCTGAGATACAGCCGCTTTAAGAAAAAGAAACTCGAAAAATGAAGTTTTCTAAGTCTCACCAAAACAACCCACCATTTTCTAATGTCGATATCTCAGCAACTAATGGTCCGATTTTCAATGTTAATGCATGAAACATTCGTGAAATTTTCCGATCTATTCGAAAAAAATATTTTGAAAAAAAATAAATCAAGACTAACATTTTAAAAAGGCCAAACATTGAATATTACGCATTACCATACTAATCGACATACTTGATGTACGACAAGATAGCACGACTGCGTCGATTTGTTAACTCACATTGTGACTTTATTCGTGCAGATTCATATTGCACACTTTGCACCAAATTCTCCACCCTTGCAAATAATATCTGCACACCAAATATTTGCACACTTGAAATCCTACCCCTACTCCCCCCGCTCACCTATAGTGGTGCGTGTCTCGACTGAGCTTTGATGCTTTCGACCACTTTAGAACAGTTTCAAACTAGGAGGTGTGTCTTAGATTGTTTTTTTCTGCTGTAGTTTGAGGTGTGCACTTTTGTATCGAGGTTTTTAAGCGAAGATGGCGTTCGAATGGTGAACGCCCGAAATGTCAAAATCGCGCAGTAGCACCAACATTAGAAAAAAAATATGGATGTCATGCCATGGCACACTTGTTCCGTAATGTTGGTACCACTGCGCGATTTTGACATTTCGGGCGTTCACCATTCGAACGCCATCTTCGCTTAAAAACCTCGTATCGACTTTCGAAACTTTCCACAACTTGCACGATTGTCTAAAAATCGTTGCAATCTGCAATAGCATTCTGACTAGAGGGTGACGAGCGGGAATTCCCGGGAAAAATTTCCCGGGAAATTGACCATTTTTGGACCTCTCGATTCCCGGGAAATTCGGTCGTGACTCCCGGGAAATTTAAACTTATGAATATCGAAGCAAAATTATGTGAACTAATCAGAAAAAAACATTTAAAAAATTCAATTTAACTTGTCAAAAATTCCAATAACTATAATTTAGAGAAGCCAAAAAAAGGTGGACCCAAAAATTTACCTTAAAAATTATTTAGCAGTTACACCCAAGGTATGAAATCAAATGTTTTATTTTCAAATATTATTTTTTCTAATTATTTGTAAAAGGGAAAGCTTTTTCAAGTTAAGTTTAATTTCCATATCTTCTCTTGAGCATAGCAATCCAATCTAGTTTTTTGTGAACATTTGGGTTTTCCTGATAACTATAAATATTCTTTCAATGAATATTTAATGTTGAACTAAAAAATTAAAAAAAAGACAATTTAAATTGTTGTTTTGAGTCGTTATTTATCAAAATGCAAAATTCCTGATAGTGGGAGATTATATATAAGCTATATTAGTTATTTTTTTTTACAAAAATCTAATAACAAGTTTGTGAACCTTTTGAAAAATCATTCAGTGCGAATTAAGATTCGTAAATATTTTAAATTACAATTTTGAGTTTTAAAAAACTCAAGAAACGATTTAGTTTTTGCAGATTCAGAAAGAAATAATCAAAAGTTTTATATAGTTCCTCGAGTTCCTCAAAACAATGAGGCTGTTCAAATTAACGTTTCATAGAATTAGTATGAATTAACAGTAACTGAATTCATTTAAAAGAAACACATTTATTACTTTTTATTTTAAATTTTTGACACTGTTGGCGTAGTAAAAAAAAACTCCCGGGTCCCGGGAATTCCCGGGAAATTGCCAAGTTCAACTCTCGATTCCCGGGAAATTGAAAATCTCGAGAATCGTCACCCTCTAATTCTGACTCACCTGTGTGCCAAAGAATTATTTTTTCAATAAGGGTCAATAATGCTGTACCTTTTCTATATTTTCAGCTCTTCAGGAAAGCTTCCAACCCCTGGAAAATCTTATGGATGGGATAAACATTAGTAGAAAAAGAGGGCAGTTTAGCTGTGTGTAATAAACATGAAACAGAACCTTTCTATTTAGTTGTTAATGTGAAAGAACTTAGGGGGAGCGGGGAAGGGGGGGGGTGTTAAATATAATTTACAGTGTTCCCACGAGCCTAAGCCATCGACCTATAGGTTCATTTTTCTGGTTCAGGTTAACACCACACGTCGGCAAGCATCGTCGGCTCAGGCTCACTGAGTTCCGTGAGCCATGGTTCATTTGGTTCAAACCAGGCGAGGCTAGCCAAAATGAACCATTGGCTTGAACCTGGCATGAACCTGATCAAAGAATGTTAGGCTAAACGGCAACCCTGTTTGAAAAATGTCGCACGTCGTGCGAGCTGTCGCGCGGTTTTGATTTTACCGTTTCGATATCGATTGGTCGAAAGGACGACAAACGGACGACAAACACTCGACATGCCCGACATTGTTTTTTCCATCGATTTTCCTTCAATTTGACGTCACGATTTTCGTCGACGCAGTTTGACAGTTCTCTTCAGTTGGTCTTGTTTGGACTTGATCAAATCAGAGAAACTTTGAACCGAATCGGACCAGTTTACTTTGTTGAAAAGTTCGTGTGGATTTTTGCCGGTTGATTGGTAAGTTGTGTTGCTTTTTTTGCGAGCGGCTTTATCACAGCAATATTTATATTCCAAATTTTCTGATTTCGGCCTTCGTGGTGGAGGAGGAGGAGAACGGGTCACATCGTTGCTCCGGCGGGCCATGCCGAAAGACGGAAAGGGAAGCACCCGGTCTGTGATCGAGGAAGCGGATTGGTGTTTAACTTTCCGCGGGAGGTGGCGGTGCATGGTTTTTATACGGTGAGTTGTGTTTTTGAAACGATAGAGGAGGTGTGCATCGTAGACGATTGCATCGTAGACGATTGGACGACGAAAAATAAATGAGGACGATGAAAGTGTGAGGAGGAAAGGGCTGGGGGTGGGGACTGGACAATTTAAAACCTGAAACCATCACAAATTCTAAACAATAATATTCTATTTTTTCAATTCTGATTCTTTTCAATTCCACAATTCAAATTTTCTAAGATTCAAATAAATATAAAATAATACAATTAAAAGGTATGGTTTCGTTCAAAAATATGATAAAAATTAAAAATATATAAAAAATATAAAATTATTTCTATTCAATTCAATTCTGTTTATTTCTTTGGTTATCTTTTAACAATACACTCAAACCCCGATGGTTTGACACCAACTGTTGTCAAACGAACGAGGTCACTTTTTAGTTTTACACCCTTTTTATACGGATTATAAAATTATAAAATTATAAAATTATAAAATTATAAAATTATAAAATTATAAAATTATAAAATTATAAAATTATAAAATTATAAAATTATAAAATTATAAAATTATAAAATTATAAAATTATAAAATTATAAAATTATAAAATTATAAAATTATAAAATTATAAAATTATAAAATTATAAAATTATAAAATTATAAAATTATAAAATTATAAAATTATAAAATTATAAAATTATAAAATTATAAAATTATAAAATTATAAAATTATAAAATTATAAAATTATAAAATTATAAAATTATAAAATTATAAAATTATAAAATTATAAAATTATAAAATTATAAAATTATAAAATTATAAAATTATAAAATTATAAAATTATAAAATTATAAAATTATAAAATTATAAAATTATAAAATTATAAAATTATAAAATTATAAAATTATAAAATTATAAAATTATAAAATTATAAAATTATAAAATTATAAAATTATAAAATTATAAAATTATAAAATTATAAAATTATAAAATTATAAAATTATAAAATTATAAAATTATAAAATTATAAAATTATAAAATTATAAAATTATAAAATTATAAAATTATAAAATTATAAAATTATAAAATTATAAAATTATAAAATTATAAAATTATAAAATTATAAAATTATAAAATTATAAAATTATAAAATTATAAAATTATAAAATTATAAAATTATAAAATTATAAAATTATAAAATTATAAAATTATAAAATTATAATATTATAAAATTATAAAATTATAAAATTATAAAATTATAAAATTATAAAATTATAAAATTATAAAATTATAAAATTATAAAATTATAAAATTATAAAATTATAAAATTATAAAAATTATAAAATTATAAAATTATAAAATTATAAAATTATAAAATTATAAAATTATAAAATTATAAAATTATAAAATTATAAAATTATAAAATTATAAAATTATAAAATTATAAAATTATAAAATTATAAAATTATAAAATTATAAAATTATAAAATTATAAAATTATAAAATTATAAAATTATAAAATTATAAAATTATAAATTATAAAATTATAAAATTATAAAATTATAAAATTATAAAATTATAAAATTATAAAATTATAAAATTATAAAATTATAAAATTATAAAATTATAAAATTATAAAATTATAAAATTATAAAATTATAAAATTATAAAATTATAAAATTATAAAATTATAAAATTATAAAATTATAAAATTATAAAATTATAAAATTATAAAATTATAAAATTATAAAATTATAAAATTATAAAATTATAAAATTATAAAATTATAAAATTATAAAATTATAAAATTATAAAATTATAAAATTATAAAATTATAAAATTATAAAATTATAAAATTATAAAATTATAAAATTATAAAATTATAAAATTATAAAATTATAAAATTATAAAATTATAAAATTATAAAATTATAAAATTATAAAATTATAAAATTATAAAATTATAAAATTATAAAATTATAAAATTATAAAATTATAAAATTATAAAATTATAAAATTATAAAATTATAAAATTATAAAATTATAAAATTATAAAATTATAAAATTATAAAATTATAAAATTATAAAATTATAAAATTATAAAATTATAAAATTATAAAATTATAAAATTATAAAATTATAAAATTATAAAATTATAAAATTATAAAATTATAAAATTATAAAATTATAAAATTATAAAATTATAAAATTATAAAATTATAAAATTATAAAATTATAAAATTATAAAATTATAAAATTATAAAATTATAAAATTATAAAATTATAAAATTATAAAATTATAAAATTATAAAATTATAAAATTATAAAATTATAAAATTATAAAATTATAAAATTATAAAATTATAAAATTATAAAATTATAAAATTATAAAATTATAAAATTATAAAATTATAAAATTATAAAATTATAAAATTATAAAATTATAAAATTATAAAATTATAAAATTATAAAATTATAAAATTATAAAATTATAAAATTATAAAAATTATAAAATTATAAAATTATAAAATTATAAAATTATAAAATTATAAAATTATAAAATTATAAAATTATAAAATTATAAAATTATAAAATTATAAAATTATAAAATTATAAAATTATAAAATTATAAAATTATAAAATTATAAAATTATAAAATTATAAAATTATAAAATTATAAAATTATAAAATTATAAAATTATAAAATTATAAAATTATAAAATTATAAAATTATAAAATTATAAAATTATAAAATTATAAAATTATAAAATTATAAAATTATAAAATTATAAAATTATAAAATTATAAAATTATAAAATTATAAAATTATAAAATTATAAAATTATAAAATTATAAAATTATAAAATTATAAAATTATAAAATTATAAAATTATAAAATTATAAAATTATAAAATTATAAAATTATAAAATTATAAAATTATAAAATTATAAAATTATAAAATTATAAAATTATAAAATTATAAAATTATAAAATTATAAAATTATAAAATTATAAAATTATAAAATTATAAAATTATAAAATTATAAAATTATAAAATTATAAAATTATAAAATTATAAAATTATAAAATTATAAAATTATAAAATTATAAAATTATAAAATTATAAAATTATAAAATTATAAAATTATAAAATTATAAAATTATAAAATTATAAAATTATAAAATTATAAAATTATAAAATTATAAAATTATAAAATTATAAAATTATAAAATTATAAAATTATAAAATTATAAAATTATAAAATTATAAAATTATAAAATTATAAAATTATAAAATTATAAAATTATAAAATTATAAAATTATAAAATTATAAAATTATAAAATTATAAAATTATAAAAATTATAAAATTATAAAATTATAAAATTATAAAATTATAAAATTATAAAATTATAAAATTATAAAATTATAAAATTATAAAATTATAAAATTATAAAATTATAAAATTATAAAATTATAAAATTATAAAATTATAAAATTATAAAATTATAAAATTATAAAATTATAAAATTATAAAATTATAAAATTATAAAATTATAAAATTATAAAATTATAAAATTATAAAATTATAAAATTATAAAATTATAAAATTATAAAATTATAAAATTATAAAATTATAAAATTATAAAATTATAAAATTATAAAATTATAAAATTATAAAATTATAAAATTATAAAATTATAAAATTATAAAAATTATAAAATTATAAAATTATAAAATTATAAAATTATAAAATTATAAAATTATAAAATTATAAAATTATAAAATTATAAAATTATAAAATTATAAAATTATAAAATTATGAAATTATAAAATTATAAAATTATAAAATTATAAAATTATAAAATTATAAAATTATAAAATTATAAAATTATAAAATTATAAAATTATAAAATTATAAAATTATAAAATTATAAAATTATAAAATTATAAAATTATAAAATTATAAAATTATAAAATTATAAAATTATAAAATTATAAAATTATAAAATTATAAAATTATAAAATTATAAAATTATAAAATTATAAAATTATAAAATTATAAAATTATAAAATTATAAAATTATAAAAATTATAAAATTATAAAATTATAAAATTATAAAATTATAAAATTATAAAATTATAAAATTATAAAATTATAAAATTATAAAATTATAAAATTATGAAATTATAAAATTATAAAATTATAAAATTATAAAATTATAAAATTATAAAATTATAAAATTATAAAATTATAAAATTATAAAATTATAAAATTATAAAATTATAAAATTATAAAATTATAAAATTATAAAATTATAAAATTATAAAATTATAAAATTATAAAATTATAAAATTATAAAATTATAAAATTATAAAATTATAAAATTATAAAATTATAAAATTATAAAATTATAAAATTATAAAATTATAAAATTATAAAATTATAAAATTATAAAATTATAAAATTATAAAATTATAAAATTATAAAATTATAAAATTATAAAATTATAAAATTATAAAATTATAAAATTATAAAATTATAAAATTATAAAATTATAAAATTATAAAATTATAAAATTATAAAATTATAAAATTATAAAATTATAAAATTATAAAATTATAAAATTATAAAATTATAAAATTATAAAATTATAAAATTATAAAATTATAAAATTATAAAATTATAAAATTATAAAATTATAAAATTATAAAATTATAAAATTATAAAATTATAAAATTATAAAATTATAAAATTATAAAATTATAAAATTATAAAATTATAAAATTATAAAATTATAAAATTATAAAATTATAAAATTATAAAATTATAAAATTATAAAATTATAAAATTATAAAATTATAAAATTATAAAATTATAAAATTATAAAATTATAAAATTATAAAATTATAAAATTATAAAATTATAAAATTATAAAATTATAAAATTATAAAATTATAAAATTATAAAATTATAAACTTATTAAAATTATAAAATTATAAATTATTAAATTATAAAATTATAAAATTATAAAATTATAAAATTATAAAATTATAAAATTATAAAATTATAAAATTATAAAATTATAAAATTATAAAATTATAAAATTATAAAATAATAAAATTATAAAATTATAAAATTATAAAATTATAAAATTATAAAATTATAAAATTAAAAAAAATATAAAATTATAAAATTATAAAATTATAAAATTATAAAATTATAAAATTATAAAATTATAAAATTATAAAATTATAAAATTATAAAATTATAAAATTATAAAAATATAAAATTATAAAATTATAAAATTATAAAATTATAAAATTATAAAAATATAAAATTATAATATTATAAAAATATAAAATAATAAAAATATAAAATTATAAAAATATAAAATTATAAAATTATAAAATTATAAAATTATAAAATTATAAAATTATTAAAATAAAAAATTATAAAATTATAAAATTATAAAATTATAAAATTATAAAATTATAAAATTATAAAATATAAAATATTAAATAAAAATAAAAAATTATAAATTATAAAATTATAAAATTATAAACTTATAAACATATAAAATAATAAAAATATAAAATTATAAAATAATAAAATTATAAAATATAAAATTATAAAATTATAAAATTATAAAATTATAAAATTATAAAATTATAAAATTATAAAATTATAAAATTATAAAAATATAAAATTATAAAATTATAAAATTATAAAATATAAAATTATAAAATTATAAAATTATAAAATTATAAAATTATAAAATTATAAAATTATAAAATTATAAAATTATAAAATTATAAAATTATAAAATTATAAAATTATAAAATTATAAAATTATAAAATTATAAATTATAAAATTATAAAATTATAAAATTATAAAATTATAAAATTATAAAATTATAAAATTATAAAATTATAAAATTATAAAATTATAAAATTATAAAATTATAAAATTATAAAATTATAAAATTATAAAATTATAAAATTATAAAATTATAAAATTATAAAATTATAAAATTATAAAATTATAAAATTATAAAATTATAAAATTATAAAATTATAAAATTATAAAATTATAAAATTATAAAATTATAAAATTATAAAATTATAAAATTATAAAATTATAAAATTATAAAATTATAAAATTATAAAATTATAAAATTATAAAATTATAAAATTATAAAATTATAAAATTATAAAATTATAAAATTATAAAATTATAAAATTATAAAATTATAAAATTATAAAATTATAAAATTATAAAATTATAAAATTATAAAATTATAAAATTATAAAATTATAAAATTATAAAATTATAAAATTATAAAATTATAAAATTATAAAATTATAAAATTATAAAATTATAAAATTATAAAATTATAAAATTATAAAATTATAAAATTATAAAATTATAAAATTATAAAATTATAAAATTATAAAATTATAAAATTATAAAATTATAAAATTATAAAATTATAAAATTATAAAATTATAAAATTATAAAATTATAAAATTATAAAATTATAAAATTATAAAATTATAAAATTATAAAATTATAAAATTATAAAATTATAAAATTATAAAATTATAAAATTATAAAATTATAAAATTATAAAATTATAAAATTATAAAATTATAAAATTATAAAATTATAAAATTATAAAATTATAAAATTATAAAATTATAAAATTATAAAATTATAAAATTATAAAATTATAAAATTATAAAATTATAAAATTATAAAATTATAAAATTATAAAATTATAAAATTATAAAATTATAAAATTATAAAATTATAAAATTATAAAATTATAAAATTATAAAATTATAAAATTATAAAATTATAAAATTATAAAATTATAAAATTATAAAATTATAAAATTATAAAATTATAAAATTATAAAATTATAAAATTATAAAATTATAAAATTATAAAATTATAAAATTATAAAATTATAAAATTATAAAATTATAAAATTATAAAATTATAAAATTATAAAATTATAAAATTATAAAATTATAAAATTATAAAATTATAAAATTATAAAATTATAAAATTATAAAATTATAAAATTATAAAATTATAAAATTATAAAATTATAAAATTATAAAATTATAAAATTATAAAATTATAAAATTATAAAATTATAAAATTATAAAATTATAAAATTATAAAATTATAAAATTATAAAATTATAAAATTATAAAATTATAAAATTATAAAATTATAAAATTATAAAATTATAAAATTATAAAATTATAAAATTATAAAATTATAAAATTATAAAATTATAAAATTATAAAATTATAAAATTATAAAATTATAAAATTATAAAATTATAAAATTATAAAATTATAAAATTATAAAATTATAAAATTATAAAATTATAAAATTATAAAATTATAAAATTATAAAATTATAAAATTATAAAATTATAAAATTATAAAATTATAAAATTATAAAATTATAAAATTATAAAATTATAAAATTATAAAATTATAAAATTATAAAATTATAAAATTATAAAATTATAAAATTATAAAATTATAAAATTATAAAATTATAAAATTATAAAATTATAAAATTATAAAATTATAAAATTATAAAATTATAAAATTATAAAATTATAAAATTATAAAATTATAAAATTATAAAATTATAAAATTATAAAATTATAAAATTATAAAATTATAAAATTATAAAATTATAAAATTATAAAATTATAAAATTATAAAATTATAAAATTATAAAATTATAAAATTATAAAATTATAAAATTATAAAATTATAAAATTATAAAATTATAAAATTATAAAATTATAAAATTATAAAATTATAAAATTATAAAATTATAAAATTATAAAATTATAAAATTATAAAATTATAAAATTATAAAATTATAAAATTATAAAATTATAAAATTATAAAATTATAAAATTATAAAATTATAAAATTATAAAATTATAAAATTATAAAATTATAAAATTATAAAATTATAAAATTATAAAATTATAAAATTATAAAATTATAAAATTATAAAATTATAAAATTATAAAATTATAAAATTATAAAATTATAAAATTATAAAATTATAAAATTATAAAATTATAAAATTATAAAATTATAAAATTATAAAATTATAAAATTATAAAATTATAAAATTATAAAATTATAAAATTATAAAATTATAAAATTATAAAATTATAAAATTATAAAATTATAAAATTATAAAATTATAAAATTATAAAATTATAAAATTATAAAATTATAAAATTATAAAATTATAAAATTATAAAATTATAAAATTATAAAATTATAAAATTATAAAATTATAAAATTATAAAATTATAAAATTATAAAATTATAAAATTATAAAATTATAAAATTATAAAATTATAAAATTATAAAATTATAAAATTATAAAATTATAAAATTATAAAATTATAAAATTATAAAATTATAAAATTATAAAATTATAAAATTATAAAATTATAAAATTATAAAATTATAAAATTATAAAATTATAAAATTATAAAATTATAAAATTATAAAATTATAAAATTATAAAATTATAAAATTATAAAATTATAAAATTATAAAATTATAAAATTATAAAATTATAAAATTATAAAATTATAAAATTATAAAATTATAAAATTATAAAATTATAAAATTATAAAATTATAAAATTATAAAATTATAAAATTATAAAATTATAAAATTATAAAATTATAAAATTATAAAATTATAAAATTATAAAATTATAAAATTATAAAATTATAAAATTATAAAATTATAAAATTATAAAATTATAAAATTATAAAATTATAAAATTATAAAATTATAAAATTATAAAATTATAAAATTATAAAATTATAAAATTATAAAATTATAAAATTATAAAATTATAAAATTATAAAATTATAAAATTATAAAATTATAAAATTATAAAATTATAAAATTATAAAATTATAAAATTATAAAATTATAAAATTATAAAATTATAAAATTATAAAATTATAAAATTATAAAATTATAAAATTATAAAATTATAAAATTATAAAATTATAAAATTATAAAATTATAAAATTATAAAATTATAAAATTATAAAATTATAAAATTATAAAATTATAAAATTATAAAATTATAAAATTATAAAATTATAAAATTATAAAATTATAAAATTATAAAATTATAAAATTATAAAATTATAAAATTATAAAATTATAAAATTATAAAATTATAAAATTATAAAATTATAAAATTATAAAATTATAAAATTATAAAATTATAAAATTATAAAATTATAAAATTATAAAATTATAAAATTATAAAATTATAAAATTATAAAATTATAAAATTATAAAATTATAAAATTATAAAATTATAAAATTATAAAATTATAAAATTATAAAATTATAAAATTATAAAATTATAAAATTATAAAATTATAAAATTATAAAATTATAAAATTATAAAATTATAAAATTATAAAATTATAAAATTATAAAATTATAAAATTATAAAATTATAAAATTATAAAATTATAAAATTATAAAATTATAAAATTATAAAATTATAAAATTATAAAATTATAAAATTATAAAATTATAAAATTATAAAATTATAAAATTATAAAATTATAAAATTATAAAATTATAAAATTATAAAATTATAAAATTATAAAATTATAAAATTATAAAATTATAAAATTATAAAATTATAAAATTATAAAATTATAAAATTATAAAATTATAAAATTATAAAATTATAAAATTATAAAATTATAAAATTATAAAATTATAAAATTATAAAATTATAAAATTATAAAATTATAAAATTATAAAATTATAAAATTATAAAATTATAAAATTATAAAATTATAAAATTATAAAATTATAAAATTATAAAATTATAAAATTATAAAATTATAAAATTATAAAATTATAAAATTATAAAATTATAAAATTATAAAATTATAAAATTATAAAATTATAAAATTATAAAATTATAAAATTATAAAATTATAAAATTATAAAATTATAAAATTATAAAATTATAAAATTATAAAATTATAAAATTATAAAATTATAAAATTATAAAATTATAAAATTATAAAATTATAAAATTATAAAATTATAAAATTATAAAATTATAAAATTATAAAATTATAAAATTATAAAATTATAAAATTATAAAATTATAAAATTATAAAATTATAAAATTATAAAATTATAAAATTATAAAATTATAAAATTATAAAATTATAAAATTATAACATTATAAAATCATAAATTCAAAAATTTCTACAAATCACATACTCTTATTTTTTCAAATTGTATTATTCTCAAAATTCTTGATATTCTCAAAACTTTTTTTTAAAAATACCAAAGATTTTATTTTTATTTTAAAATTATTCAGATATTTTAAATTTTAACGATTCTAACATTCAAACATTTCATAATTGCTTAATAACTTTATAGTTCATTGCTTTTTTAGCAAGGACTTCAGAGTCCCAAGAAACAAAATTCTCCATACAAATTTTTGATAAAAAATCAACATGCGTTGATGTTAATTTATCTGAAATTAAAAATGTTTGAATTTTTTTGTTGTTTTTTTTCCTAAAAATTGTTTAAATTGACCAACTTTTTTTTTAAATTTACATTGAAAGTTAAATTTTACATTTTTAGTTACGTTTTTGAATGATTTAGCCGAATGACGTAATCTTTTTTCAGGTAACCAAAAATATTCCAATCGAATCCTGCTGACAACCCAGCGTTTCCGTATTGTCCCACGGAACGGAAGCTGTAACGATCGCAAAA
Organism: Culex pipiens pallens; assembly: GCF_016801865.2. Classification (NCBI taxonomy): domain Eukaryota; kingdom Metazoa; phylum Arthropoda; class Insecta; order Diptera; family Culicidae; genus Culex; species Culex pipiens. Next base: position 564 of record NW_026292991.1, on the reverse strand, counting down.
ACACCTGCACTGGAAGTGCGTAAACCAACGTTGTCCCGTAGGCCATCAATCTGTGAGAATTAAATGGAAGCGCCGCTCCAGTGCCGTATCTACACGCTGGTGTCGACTCCAAAAGATGGCTGACAAAGTCCGGCCAAGATGCCGAAGCGACGAGATGAGCTGAAAGACCAACCGGAAGACAACGCCAAAAACCACGTGAAGATCGCGACACACAACAAGAAAAATTAATGAATGTTTGTGAAATCGAGTGAAAAAGATTAATTAACAGAAAAAAATATATCTAAAAATAATTTAAAATATTTTTTCTTTTCTTTTTACTGCAACATAACCTAAAAAACAGCACACGACAAAGGCACGACAACCTAAATAACAAAACCGTGCGACGTCGGTCGAATGTCGTACGACAATGTCGAACAATTTCGATGATCGATCGCACGACAAATACGACATTTTGGTGCAAAAACGTATGACATTCGTGCGAAAGTCGCACGACATTGTCGTGCGACGTCGTACGGTTGCACGGACGACAAACGACGGACGTTCGACGGACTTTTCAGTCAGGGA
>NW_026292990.1:0-23031 GCF_016801865.2 Culex pipiens pallens | reverse complement strand
TTAAGAATTTAAGAATTTAAGAATTTAAGAATTTAAGAATTTAAGAATTTAAGAATTTAAGAATTTAAGAATTTAAGAATTTAAGAATTTAAGAATTTAAGAATTTAAGAATTTAAGAATTTAAGAATTTAAGAATTTAAGAATTTAAGAATTTAAGAATTTAAGAATTTAAGAATTTAAGAATTTAAGAATTTAAGAATTTAAGAATTTAAGAATTTAAGAATTTAAGAATTTAAGAATTTAAGAATTTAAGAATTTAAGAATTTAAGAATTTAAGAATTTAAGAATTTAAGAATTTAAGAATTTAAGAATTTAAGAATTTAAGAATTTAAGAATTTAAGAATTTAAGAATTTAAGAATTTAAGAATTTAAGAATTTAAGAATTTAAGAATTTAAGAATTTAAGAATTTAAGAATTTAAGAATTTAAGAATTTAAGAATTTAAGAATTTAAGAATTTAAGAATTTAAGAATTTAAGAATTTAAGAATTTAAGAATTTAAGAATTTAAGAATTTAAGAATTTAAGAATTTAAGAATTTAAGAATTTAAGAATTTAAGAATTTAAGAATTTAAGAATTTAAGAATTTAAGAATTTAAGAATTTAAGAATTTAAGAATTTAAGAATTTAAGAATTTAAGAATTTAAGAATTTAAGAATTTAAGAATTTAAGAATTTAAGAATTTAAGAATTTAAGAATTTAAGAATTTAAGAATTTAAGAATTTAAGAATTTAAGAATTTAAGAATTTAAGAATTTAAGAATTTAAGAATTTAAGAATTTAAGAATTTAAGAATTTAAGAATTTAAGAATTTAAGAATTTAAGAATTTAAGAATTTAAGAATTTAAGAATTTAAGAATTTAAGAATTTAAGAATTTAAGAATTTAAGAATTTAAGAATTTAAGAATTTAAGAATTTAAGAATTTAAGAATTTAAGAATTTAAGAATTTAAGAATTTAAGAATTTAAGAATTTAAGAATTTAAGAATTTAAGAATTTAAGAATTTAAGAATTTAAGAATTTAAGAATTTAAGAATTTAAGAATTTAAGAATTTAAGAATTTAAGAATTTAAGAATTTAAGAATTTAAGAATTTAAGAATTTAAGAATTTAAGAATTTAAGAATTTAAGAATTTAAGAATTTAAGAATTTAAGAATTTAAGAATTTAAGAATTTAAGAATTTAAGAATTTAAGAATTTAAGAATTTAAGAATTTAAGAATTTAAGAATTTAAGAATTTAAGAATTTAAGAATTTAAGAATTTAAGAATTTAAGAATTTAAGAATTTAAGAATTTAAGAATTTAAGAATTTAAGAATTTAAGAATTTAAGAATTTAAGAATTTAAGAATTTAAGAATTTAAGAATTTAAGAATTTAAGAATTTAAGAATTTAAGAATTTAAGAATTTAAGAATTTAAGAATTTAAGAATTTAAGAATTTAAGAATTTAAGAATTTAAGAATTTAAGAATTTAAGAATTTAAGAATTTAAGAATTTAAGAATTTAAGAATTTAAGAATTTAAGAATTTAAGAATTTAAGAATTTAAGAATTTAAGAATTTAAGAATTTAAGAATTTAAGAATTTAAGAATTTAAGAATTTAAGAATTTAAGAATTTAAGAATTTAAGAATTTAAGAATTTAAGAATTTAAGAATTTAAGAATTTAAGAATTTAAGAATTTAAGAATTTAAGAATTTAAGAATTTAAGAATTTAAGAATTTAAGAATTTAAGAATTTAAGAATTTAAGAATTTAAGAATTTAAGAATTTAAGAATTTAAGAATTTAAGAATTTAAGAATTTAAGAATTTAAGAATTTAAGAATTTAAGAATTTAAGAATTTAAGAATTTAAGAATTTAAGAATTTAAGAATTTAAGAATTTAAGAATTTAAGAATTTAAGAATTTAAGAATTTAAGAATTTAAGAATTTAAGAATTTAAGAATTTAAGAATTTAAGAATTTAAGAATTTAAGAATTTAAGAATTTAAGAATTTAAGAATTTAAGAATTTAAGAATTTAAGAATTTAAGAATTTAAGAATTTAAGAATTTAAGAATTTAAGAATTTAAGAATTTAAGAATTTAAGAATTTAAGAATTTAAGAATTTAAGAATTTAAGAATTTAAGAATTTAAGAATTTAAGAATTTAAGAATTTAAGAATTTAAGAATTTAAGAATTTAAGAATTTAAGAATTTAAGAATTTAAGAATTTAAGAATTTAAGAATTTAAGAATTTAAGAATTTAAGAATTTAAGAATTTAAGAATTTAAGAATTTAAGAATTTAAGAATTTAAGAATTTAAGAATTTAAGAATTTAAGAATTTAAGAATTTAAGAATTTAAGAATTTAAGAATTTAAGAATTTAAGAATTAAGAATTTAAGAATTTAAGAATTTAAGAATTTAAGAATTTTAAGAATTTTAAGAATTTAAGAATTTAAGAATTTAAGAATTTAAGAATTTAAGAATTTAAGAATTTATAATTTTAAGAATTTTAAGAATTTAAGAATTTAAGAATTTAAGAATTTAAGAATTTAAGAATTTAAGAATTTAAGAATTTAAGAATTTAAGAATTTAAGAATTTAAGAATTTAAGAATTTAAGAATTTAAGAATTTAAGAATTTAAGAATTTAAGAATTTAAAGAATTTAAAATTCTTAAGAATTTAAGAATTTAGAATTCTTAAATTTTAAGAATTCTTGAATCTTAAGATTCTTAAAATCTTAAGATTCTTAAATTCTTAAATCTTAAATTCTTAAATCTTAAATTCTTAAATATTTAAATTCTTAAATATTTAAATTCTTAAATTCTTAAATTCTTAAATTCTTAAATTCTTAAATTCTTAAATTCTTAAATTCTTAAATTCTTAAATTCTTAAATTCTTAAATTCTTAAATTCTTAAATTCTTAAATTCTTAAATTCTTAAATTCTTAAATTCTTAAATTCTTAAATTCTTAAATTCTTAAATTCTTAAATTCTTAAATTCTTAAATTCTTAAATTCTTAAATTCTTAAATTCTTAAATTCTTAAATTCTTAAATTCTTAAATTCTTAAATTCTTAAATTCTTAAATTCTTAAATTCTTAAATTCTTAAATTCTTAAATTCTTAAATTCTTAAATTCTTAAATTCTTAAATTCTTAAATTCTTAAATTCTTAAATTCTTAAATTCTTAAATTCTTAAATTCTTAAATTCTTAAATTCTTAAATTCTTAAATTCTTAAATTCTTAAATTCTTAAATTCTTAAATTCTTAAATTCTTAAATTCTTAAATTCTTAAATTCTTAAATTCTTAAATTCTTAAATTCTTAAATTCTTAAATTCTTAAATTCTTAAATTCTTAAATTCTTAAATTCTTAAATTCTTAAATTCTTAAATTCTTAAATTCTTAAATTCTTAAATTCTTAAATTCTTAAATTCTTAAATTCTTAAATTCTTAAATTCTTAAATTCTTAAATTCTTAAATTCTTAAATTCTTAAATTCTTAAATTCTTAAATTCTTAAATTCTTAAATTCTTAAATTCTTAAATTCTTAAATTCTTAAATTCTTAAATTCTTAAATTCTTAAATTCTTAAATTCTTAAATTCTTAAATTCTTAAATTCTTAAATTCTTAAATTCTTAAATTCTTAAATTCTTAAATTCTTAAATTCTTAAATTCTTAAATTCTTAAATTCTTAAATTCTTAAATTCTTAAATTCTTAAATTCTTAAATTCTTAAATTCTTAAATTCTTAAATTCTTAAATTCTTAAATTCTTAAATTCTTAAATTCTTAAATTCTTAAATTCTTAAATTCTTAAATTCTTAAATTCTTAAATTCTTAAATTCTTAAATTCTTAAATTCTTAAATTCTTAAATTCTTAAATTCTTAAATTCTTAAATTCTTAAATTCTTAAATTCTTAAATTCTTAAATTCTTAAATTCTTAAATTCTTAAATTCTTAAATTCTTAAATTCTTAAATTCTTAAATTCTTAAATTCTTAAATTCTTAAATTCTTAAATTCTTAAATTCTTAAATTCTTAAATTCTTAAATTCTTAAATTCTTAAATTCTTAAATTCTTAAATTCTTAAATTCTTAAATTCTTAAATTCTTAAATTCTTAAATTCTTAAATTCTTAAATTCTTAAATTCTTAAATTCTTAAATTCTTAAATTCTTAAATTCTTAAATTCTTAAATTCTTAAATTCTTAAATTCTTAAATTCTTAAATTCTTAAATTCTTAAATTCTTAAATTCTTAAATTCTTAAATTCTTAAATTCTTAAATTCTTAAATTCTTAAATTCTTAAATTCTTAAATTCTTAAATTCTTAAATTCTTAAATTCTTAAATTCTTAAATTCTTAAATTCTTAAATTCTTAAATTCTTAAATTCTTAAATTCTTAAATTCTTAAATTCTTAAATTCTTAAATTCTTAAATTCTTAAATTCTTAAATTCTTAAATTCTTAAATTCTTAAATTCTTAAATTCTTAAATTCTTAAATTCTTAAATTCTTAAATTCTTAAATTCTTAAATTCTTAAATTCTTCAATTCTTAAATTCTTAAATTCTTAAATTCTTAAATTCTTAAATTCTTAAATTCTTAAATTCTTAAATTCTTAAATTCTTAAATCTTAAATTCTTAAATTCTTAAATTCTTAAATTCTTAAATTCTTAAATTCTTAAATTCTTAAATTCTTAAATTCTTAAATTCTTAAATTCTTAAATTCTTAAATTCTTAAATTCTTAAATTCTTAAATTCTTAAATTCTTAAATTCTTAAATTCTTAAATTCTTAAATTCTTAAATTCTTAAATTCTTAAATTCTTAAATTCTTAAATTCTTAAATTCTTAAATTCTTAAATTCTTAAATTCTTAAATTCTTAAATTCTTAAATTCTTAAATTCTTAAATTCTTAAATTCTTAAATTCTTAAATTCTTAAATTCTTAAATTCTTAAATTCTTAAATTCTTAAATTCTTAAATTCTTAAATTCTTAAATTCTTAAATTCTTAAATTCTTAAATTCTTAAATTCTTAAATTCTTAAATTCTTAAATTCTTAAATTCTTAAATTCTTAAATTCTTAAATTCTTAAATTCTTAAATTCTTAAATTCTTAAATTCTTAAATTCTTAAATTCTTAAATTCTTAAATTCTTAAATTCTTAAATTCTTAAATTCTTAAATTCTTAAATTCTTAAATTCTTAAATTCTTAAATTCTTAAATTCTTAAATTCTTAAATTCTTAAATTCTTAAATTCTTAAATTCTTAAATTCTTAAATTCTTAAATTCTTAAATTCTTAAATTCTTAAATTCTTAAATTCTTAAATTCTTAAATTCTTAAATTCTTAAATTCTTAAATTCTTAAATTCTTAAATTTTTAGAAGAAAATATTTCAAATATTGGAAATGCAATTTGTTTCGGAATGAAATTTTAGTGAGGAATTTGGAATACAATCTGTATTAATATTCATAGATTTTGAATTTTTAGAATTTCGAAATCTAATATTTAATTATATTAAAATTTTAGACTTTGTTTTTTTGAGCTTATATTTTTGAAGTTAAATTTCATTTAATAGATTTTTAAATTTTGTTTATATTGGTTTATAATTTTCTGTTTTGTTTATATTGGTCAAAATTATTGTAGTGTCCCTCTGATTTGCAAAAAGATTTTTTTTTTGGTGATACTTTTCTTGATGTCCCTTGAGGTATTTTTTTAAAGGATTTTTTGCTTTCAATCCTTCAAACATAAAGCGAGTTTCATATTTTTAATAAAATATTTTCTGTATTAGTTTTTTTCTTTGGAAATAACATTTCTTGAATGTTGGTCCCAATTTTTTTTATATGGCGCGGATCTCGCGCGGGTTGAGGTTTCGGTCGGCGCGGATTTTTTTCAACTTTCCCGTAACAACCCTGAACTACACATCTAGAGTTTTTTTTATTGGGTCCTATAAACATATGAAAGACAATAGCTTATAGGTCCTTTAAAAAAAAAACTCTGGACATATACAAAAAAACAGCGTTAAAAACCAAATAAATATTCAAGAATGGAAAAATACGAAATACAAATATGCAAAACAACACGAACAACAAATATAAAAATACAGAGATTAAAAGATAAACAGCATAAGGTATAAAATCTAAGATACTGGGGTAAAAACTAAAATACAGAAACACAAAAATACAAAAAAAAATTTAGTCTTATTAACAAAAATAAAAAAAAACAGCTTTAAAAACTACAAACATATGAAAATACAAGAAAAAAACATTATAAAAATATAAAATTGTAAAATACTAAATAGCAATATTCAAAACATAAGTACACAAATGAAAAAAATATAAAATTACTGAAATACAAATAAAACATAAAATAAAATAAAACAAAAAAAATGCTTTAAAAACTACAAACATATAAAAATACTAGAAAAGAAAAAAATATTGCAAAAATATAAAATACAAAATACACAACTACACAAATAAAAGAATATACAAAGATTGAAAAATAAACAACAAAAAGTATACAAATGCTTGATACTAAGGCTATATATACAAAAATGCTAAAAATACAAAAATGGAAAAAATGCAAATAACCAAAAAACAATATAAAATTATGAATAAAAACAAGTATTCACTGATTTGAGTTAATTGAAACAATTGTAGCTAATATTAGCCAAATTTTACGAAACCAAACTGATTTTAACAAATTTTAATCTAATTTAACTAAATTTAATTTATGATAACTGAATTTAATAGCATTTAATTTATGATAACTGAATTTCATAAAATCTAATTTATGATATGGAATTTCAACTAAATATTACTTAAATGTTTTAAACTAAATTGAACAAATGTCGTCGAGCTCCCGTGGCCGTGAGGTTACTGGGAATCTTGACAGGTAAGGGATAGGTTTTGACTAGCGGCGTACTGAATTTCCAATCCATAGGTCGTGAGTTTGGTTTTCGTACCGTGATGATTATTAAAAAATAAAGTTTACTTCTTTTGACTTATTTGACTCTGCCGATATAGGTTGTTTACCCAGGAAGACGACTCCTAAACCTGGACTCTAACCTGGACCTGGAACTAACCTCTAGGTTAGACTGGGGCTAACATTTACTTCCCCGTCAGATGGAAGGCGTGGTCAGACAAATCTCGTCTCGAAAAATGCCACCGGGACCAAACACATGCCAACTGGGGTGAGAGGCAACCACGCTTACCACTACACCACCGACTCCGAAACTTTAACTTATTGTATCTAATGTTAACTAATTTAAATTAAATTAACCGAACATTACCTAATTTAAATTGAATTTTACTTATTTTAACCAGTTTTTATTAATTTAAGTTAATTCAACTTATATTAGAAAATCTTAACCAAATTTCACTTAATTGAACTATTGTTAACAAATGTTATCTATACTAAATAATATTTATGTTAACTAATTTTAACTAAAATTTACTACGGTTTACTTGTTTTAACATAAAAACTGTCTTAAAAGTTAAAATTATTTAAATTTAACATTTTTTTCTTACTTTGTCATATTCAAACAAGTTTTAAATGTTGTAACTTAATTTAACTAAAAAAATTAAATCAAACCATCCACATTCACGACCCCCAGGTCTTTTGTAGTCTCTATTGCAAGTTTCTGCTCGAACCTAGGAGTCCGAAGGCTTGAATGGGGAGGGCACCCAAACCTCTTTCTACTCCAAGGATCCTTCCACCCAGGGTTCGAACTGACGACCATTGGATTGCGAGTCCTACCGCCGCCAGCGATGCCATCGGAGTAGGTTTTAACTTAACTAAATTAACCTAATTTTAACATAGTTTCATCAAATTTTAACTAAATTTACATATAACCTAATTTGAACTCAATTTGAAATCTTAACTACAAATTTCACTCAACTGAATTTTTTTTACAATTTTTTTTATGAAATTTAATAATATTAAATTTATTTTAACTAATTTAAACTAAATTTTTGTAACGTTACTAATATTTACTTGTGTTGACTTTTCAAATAATTCTATAACTTTTGCAAGCTAAAACAAATTGTAACATATTTTTAATAAACTTAACAAAATTCAACCAAATATTCCTTAGTTTTAATAAAATATACCTAAATTTAGCTATTTAAGCTACTTAGGCTGATTTTTAGTACTTTTAACTAAAAATTGCTATGTAAGCATCCTCCAAATTTGAACTGAATTTTAAATTCTTACTACAAATTTCACTTAATTGAATTGTTTTTTTACAAACTTTTATGAAATTTAATAAAATAAAATTTATTTTAACTAATTTAAACTATTTTTTTGTAACTTTACTAATATTTACTTGTGTTGACTTTTCAAATAATTCTATAACTTTCGTAAGCTAAAACAAATTGTAACATATTTTTAATAAACTTAACAAAATTCAACCAAATATTCCCTAATTTTAGTATAATTTACCTAAATGTAGCTATTTTAAACTACTAAGCCTAATTTTTTGTAATTTTAACTAAAAATTATTATGTAAACATTACTAAGTTTATCTAACTTGAACTTGAATTGTAACTTTCTCTGGTAGTCTAAATCAATATAATATATAATGTTTACATAATGTAAACATAATTTGAAATCCATTATTCAATTCTCTAATGCTTTCTTTATTATATTTTTTTGCTTGTTTTGAGCAACTTTTATTCGACGAAAATGTACCATCTCTTGTTTTATGTTTTTCTTTGCAATTTTTGTATTTTTAATTGCAATTATCCTGTGTAGTTTATCTTTGACTACTGAAAAAATGGCACTTTGAAGATTTTTTAGATTTCTACACTAACTTTTTACTTATTTATTTTTTGCTTGAAATAAACTAAATTAAATTGAAAACCATGTACTGCATACTCATTCATATTGAAATTATAGAAAATGCTACTAAAATTACGGCCTCAGAATAAAATTCAAAGCATTAGCAAAGTCACGTAAAATTTCTAGACCTTTCTTTAAAATTTGTTGGAACAATGATTTTCGGTGAATTTTTAGATCGAAGTTCGCCTGGAGGCGGACTGGTTCATTAGGATTCCTCCTCATCCTTCGTAACGCTATCTACAGCAGGGCCTTCTCGGATCGGATCGGACCTTGATACCAGCTGATTGGAATCGTGCTGATGTTTTCGCGTGGTCGCAGAAATCCTCCTTACCGACGCAACTTGTCGTAGCTCGACTCCTCCGAGTACTCCATCGCGGTCGTAGAGGAGAAGTCACCAGTATGACGTATACTGGTTCCCGTGGGCAGTTTGAACTCAAAGCGGACCGCTCCGAGGTTATAATTCGCATCCAGCGCCGTGTTCCGCACTCGGCCTAGCACGATCGTCTCGTAAAAATCCAGCAAAATATAATTTCCCGGTACAACTTGACGAACGCTGTCCCGGAGCAGATCGCGCCCACCTCGAAGGTCCCTCCGGCTACGATTTTGTACCTGGGCACTATGACTGGGCCAAGGAGTGGCCGATTTGCTGACGGGCAACCTACGGATTTCGAAAAAAAACCGCCCTGGTTATTTGGGTTTGAATGTTGTTTACGGAAGGTAGTTGTCGATATTCTCAAGTCGAGGTCCATTTCACAAGGGATTCCCATTTCAACTTTGTCATCCTCCATGTTGACGGACTCAATCCGGTCGTCGACGAACCCGAGAATCTTTTGCCGGCCGGCATTGGCACCGGTGATACGGGTTACATCACCTTACTCTTTCATCTGGAAGAAGCTCGTAATGCATCTGTTTGCTCAAATCTGGTCCGGACGTCACGCTCTTCACGGTCAGATGGATGTACTCAAAATCAAGTTCGATTCACTCATTTTGGACCATGCGTGGAGGAATTCATTTATGAGTTTAATGCTGAAACTCATAAATGAGTTTAGCGCTCGAACTGCCGAATGAGTAGTTTGGTTGGCCCGCGATTTTTGGCTGTATTCGTTGATTTTAGCAAAATAAATTGAAATAGGTGCAATTTATAACAAAATTCAGGAAAATTGCCAATGAAATAAAACTTCTTGATAAATAAAAAACAAACTTTATTTCTTATGTTTCAACAAACATTTGGAACGGTTGTGGATGGCCTTGTTAAGGATTACGGCATTGTGGGGAACAGGGATGCCAGATACACAGATTTGTCTGTGTTTCACAGACATTTGAGCTCGTGTCAGACATTTTTTGAGGTGCACAGACTTTTTAAAAACTTCATTAATTTGTTATTTTGTAAAAATATTAATCAAAACTTATTTAGTTAGTCTTCAAATGCTTAAAAACACAATTTTTGATGGATTTCTATGAGTGTAAATTGATATATTCGAATTTTAGACAAAGGCACAGACATACACAGACTTTTTCACAGACATTTTAAAAAATCATGTGGCATCCCTGGTGGGGAACGGAGAGTTTCAGGAGGATCTCGTTACGAATTCTTAGCCGCATCGGCGGTTCCTTGGTCATCGAGGACGCGCCTGGCCCACGCGCAAGTCGGCCAATTCATTGGCGAACGTTTCGGCAATTCACAGGATCTGCTGGGGGACTGTCACGTTACGCGCGAGTGGGAAGTACCCGGTGGTGAAGACGGAGCTGGGTTCCGCGGGGAGTTTGAACAATTTGTTGAGAACATTCTGCTCGTTCAACTCGTCGTAGGCTTGGAGTTGCGACGGCCGTCCCCGCATGTGCTTGCTTAGGTTGGTATTTTTTGCCGCGAGCTGGGAGGACATGGAGCTCTCGAGGGCGCGCTTGGCCCGCGTTTGTCCAACTTTGGGCTGGCGCGGCCAATTCACTGCACCGAAGTCAGGTGGTCAACCTTCTGGTCGTCTAGCCTTGTCTTCAGGTAGCAATCTTTGGGATGGACGAAGCAGACGTAGGTTTTTCTCCAGTTCCCGCTTGGAACCACAATCAGCGGGTTGTTCAAAGGCGGCTTCTTCCGGAACTTTCATCGAGTTTGTCCATACGGGGGATTTTCTGGAAGATAATTTGATTTAGAAGGAGTTTGAGATTTGGAATGATTGGCTACTTACCGGAGCAACGGCGACAGTGACGGAGAACTTGACATTGTTTATTCCGCCGCTTTCCTTTTTCGTGGAAGATGAGCTGCCTGTCTGCTGGAAGGACAGTCGAGCGATTGAAGAGGAGCAATTTGTACTGTTGAATAGGATTGGCGCGTTCACCCGGGGTGGTTCTGATGGTGGTGCTGGTAGCGTGACCGATCTACGACATCCGGACCCCTCTTCAACTTGCACTCGAATCCTGGTGCGACGTGGAGATCACCAAGCGCAGCCAGTGCCGCGTCGTATCTCCAAAAATCCTTTCGATCAACACGAAAAAGCTTCTCCGGAATCCTCGGTCCCGCCAAGCCATCCAATCCTCTTTCAAACACGCCCAACCCCTCCTCGGAATGAATTTCGGGCGTCTCCTGTAGTAACTGACGAAGATCCCGCGTACTCCAGGTCAACTCGGCGCCAGCTGAAATGACAGAAAGAAAATGTACGTTTTTCATCCGCATTAAATTAGACCCTTTGTAAGAAGTTTAACATTTCATCCAAAACTCACCGTTGGTACTGCCCAGCGAAAGTTCGCTCAGGACTGACAGCGAGTCGTTGGCACGCGGCGCTGACGCAAAGGTCGGCTGTAACATCCTTCCGAACAACGTTGCAGGCGAACCGCTTCTTGGACTCAATCCACAGAACAAATCCTTCTTGAGACCACTCCGCCGGAAGCTAGTTTGTTCGCCTGCTGCGTCCCAAAGGCCGCCTCAAAGTCTCCAAACTCCTGCCGCAGCGCAACAGCAGCAGGCTCATCCGCGCTTCGGGGTTTAAAATCCTGCACCAGGTTTGTGACCCAGTTACTGCCACTTCCTCCGTTCGGTAGTAGATTCTGGTACTTTCCGATTGGTTCGGGATGATACTGAACTGGTTCTACGAGGATAGCTTGCTTCTCGGCGCTGCCAATTGATGGTTCTGCGATGGTGCAATCGCCGGGGTCAACCGCGGCCGCTTTCGCAAGTTCAATGTGACTTTGGTTTCGGGATGCCAACGCGTCGAACATTGACTGTGGTGGCGACGCGAACTTCCCATCTTCGGTGGTGGATGATTGTGCGAGTTCATCATACTACCATAGTCTCTAGAGTTGTTCTATCCAATTGATCGAATCTTGGACGAGGTGTTGCATACGGCTAGCCCGCTCCGAAGGTAATCCCGCCATCGGATGCGAAATGAGACTGCTGTTGTTGTTGCTGCTGCTACAGAATAGTATGCGAACTTCCGGAAGGTGGTGTCGTCGGGTTGCTTGATGCTTTGGAGCTGACCGGCGATGATACGGCAACGGTTACCTGGTACCTTTGAAGTACCCCCCTGAGAGGAGAAAAAAAAAAGTTCAACTCGTGAATCTAAACCTAACTACTTATTCATCCTACCGAACCTACCTGTTCGTTCTCGATCAAAAACGCTCCAGCAACGCCATGTGATCCGCCGGGTTCGTGTTCGTGTCCGTGACCCCGACCTCCTCCGTCCGCGTCTCGGACTTTCGATGGCTGATAGTGGTTGTTCTGCCTTCCACCACACCGTCACTAATGGTAACACGGTGACCACGGTGATAATTCTGGGCGCCACTCCGTTAAAAAGCGGGTACAAATGCGCTTGCGCATTCGCGTGAAGGTTGTTGTTGATCTTGTACGGCAGCTTGTTGGCGTTAGCTGTTGCCGCTAAAGTGGAAGAAGCAGTGTCTTGCGAACCTTCGTGGTGAACGGACACTAGAGCTGCGGTATTTTTTACTACCTAAGCTCAGAGTTATTTCCAGGGCTGCGGAGTCGGGCCATGTTTCAAACGACTCCGACTCCGACTCCGACTCCGGCTTTCTGAGATTATCCGACTCCGACTCCGACTCCGGCTCCGGCTTTCAGCTCCAACCGACTCCGACTCCGACTCCAACTCCGGCCTGCCAACTTTAGCCGACTCCGGCTCCGACTCCGACTCCAGCTTTCAACAAATGGTTGGCTCCGACTCCGACTCCATATATTTTTTAATGTTTCAAAAGTTAGTTAACTATTTTTTTGAAAGCATTGATAAATAGGATTATGTAAATACTCTCTAAGTGACATGTTTTTCTTAAGGGAAATAAGCTAGAAACACAGAACGGAAAAAAAGTATCTAGATGACAAGTTTTAAACGTCATTGAAACAGTAATCGAAAATATCTGCTGTTTTGAAGGCATTTTCAGAAGAACTATTTTGTAAGTAAATTTGGATTTATTTGCTTAACGTTAAATTTACATTTAATTTACGAAAAGCTAACAAATTAGAATATTAAGGGTGCACAGCAACCAAGGAAATTATTGTCTTCTTATTCTAAAATTGATAAACTTACGGACCCAATCCTAAAAAAAATTGATTATAAAAATTGACAAATTTTGTTGTAAATCGTTTTGTAAATAGTAGGGGATGAATACAAAAATATACCGATAGTTCCCTTAGTTTTAAAGATACTAAAATGTCTGTAACAAAAATCTGAGTGCAAAAGCTTTGGTTGATGTGCACCGTTAAATTAATATTTTTTGAATGAATCATTAAAAGAAACTTAGCCTTAATGATCGATTTAATATATAAATTCAATTTGCTTACTTTTGGCTGACATTTATGAGAAGCACTGTTTGATAGTCACTGTGCTACCTTGATTTTTTGAATAACAATTTTAAACGAAACTTAGCTCCATTGATTTTTTTAAGACGTACATGGACATCACGCCATGGCTGAAGGAGATTATTATCGCAAATCAATGTATCTAAGAAATTTTTTCATGGAAGGGACTCTTAAGGGGTTCTTTTGAAATATCCGTGACCTAGAAAATATTTTACTTAGGGATTTTTAATTTATTTTAAGTTTAAAATTTTCTATAAATTAAGAACGGAGGTGCGCGATACTTCTTGAATCTACACCTAAAACGAAGCTTTATGAATGATCGTGCGCCTCCATAAAAATATATGAAAAATACTAAAATTGGAAAACAAAATTAAAATCCGCGTGTAAAATGTTTTCTAGGTCTCGGATATGGTAATAATCACATTTCGTCATATTGGCGTGGGACATATACATTATGAGAAAATTCTTACCGGTTGAATAATATTTGACAAATAAATTGAAATCCTATAATTTTTGTTTTTTTTTATTATGTCCTTTTCGGTACAGAAATCTAGAGATTTGTTCAACGATAATTTGCAACGATATCAAAATAGTTTGCTTAAGGATCAACGCTTTCAGATTTTAGTAGATAAATAGTTAACATTAAGATAATCGATATATTTAACATATTCAATGATTATTTCAAAACTAGTTGCATTTTTTAAAGATATTTTTTGTCAGTTTCAAATATTTTGAACGCGACACTTTATTTTTGTACTTAGTGATAAACAAAATGCGTATGTTGAATACCGGCTCCGTGGCTCAATGGTTGCGGCTTCTGCCTCGAAAGCAGAAGGTTCAGGGATCAAATCCCGGTCGGTTCACTTGAAATTTGGAATCAGGAATTGAACTTTGAATATGAACAAAAAAACCTTTAAGAATCAGGTGGGATTCAAACTCACACCTTTGGATTGATGGTCTAGGACGCTACCCAGTCGGCCATCATGGAGTTAATGCTCTAGAACTGAATTGATCCGTAGTGGTGAAATAATGTCACAAGGTATAACATATCAAACCATTATATATTACTAACACCGTCTCAAAACAGCCCAGGGCCATCTCATATACTCATGAACTGGACGAGGGAGTCGTGGATTGCCTGGCCCGAGTCATCTGCATTACCGATCTATGTCTGTACAATAGGGGGATGGCGTCGCTATTTTTAGACCACGTTTTCCACTTTTTCGCATCGAAACTGACTACTTTATCGACTTCATTTTGCTGGGCGAGATAGGACGCCGTCTATTTTTAGACGATGACTCAGCACTTTTACACTCTTGCGCTTAAAAAAACCAGGTGGCAGCACGATGTAACGCCACGTCCCTATTCCAGAAGAAATCGTTAGCCAGAGAAAGGTATTCGCTTCAAAGGTTCTTGAGATATACGGTGGCGAACCGTCTCAGTTGAAATATACTGTGGTCATGGCCGAGTCCTGCCAAGACGGGGGTTCAAATACATACATACATACATAAAAAAAATGCGTATGTTGAGTCCAAAGTAAAAGATTGCTATAATAGTTGAATGTATGGTGGAAGTATTATACTGTCAGTGATTTTTTTTTTCAATTTACAATCTTTTTATGTACCTCGTAACTAATTTCACTTAAAATCTCCAAAACATTCGCTATCGGGGTAAAATATGACTGTTTGTGTTCTTTTTTCACAAAGAACTGGATTAAATTTGGTCAAATTTGAATTGAAAGGGTACATAAATATAGGCAAAAGGAAGCAGTCATAAATCAACTGAATATGTCTGACTACAAAACCAATATTGTTTATTTTTTTTAGTTATGATACTCCATACTTGGGTTAGAGAGGATTACCAGATAAGTGATCATAGTAAAATAACACAATTAGAGCTTTCCAATCACAATGAAACTGCTTCAAAAACACAATGGTATATGATAAATCTCTTTAATGAAAAAATGGCAACGCATGCAACTAAAAAAATAACAATTAAAAATATGAGAAGTTTTGTGAATTAACATGCATTATGACAAATACTTAACAATAAAAAAACATATTTTTTTTTGAATTTTAGATAACTCCGACTCCGACTCCGGGTTATCAGAAATTTTCGGCTCCGACTCCGACTCCGACTCCAGCTCATAAAATTTAGCCGACTCCGGCTCCGACTCCGACTCCATCTGTTCGAGTTTTGACGACTCCGACTCCGACTCCGACTCTAGGTCCCCAAAAAGACCCGACTCCACCGACTCCGGCTCCGACTCCGACTCCGACTCCACAGCCCTGGTTATTTCAAACAAAATTCACAGTCTTTTTAAAGACTACCTGAGTTACATTCCAAAATTCTAAACAGTCTTTTCAAGACTAACCCCACCTGAAATTTTGTTGTATTTTACAAACGAAGCCATCTTTTAAAGAGAACTTTGCTTGCAAAATGCGTCAAAACAAAGGTAAACGCAAATCTTCTGAAGATTTGGTCGTTACGTCGGTGAAGCGTTTGAACGCTAAATCGGCTAACGGAAACAGAAAAAGAAAACAGCCTCATCCGAGGTCTGATTCTGATTCTGAAAGTGAGGTCAATTCTCCAATTCCATTGGCAAACGGTTTCGGTGTTTTATCCGAAACTGTGGACAAGGATCCTTCTCCTCGTACTGAGCCTTCTGCCGTCGAGAAACGGGTAAAGGCTCCGCCAATTGTAGTGACTTCCGTCTCCGATTTGGCCAGCTTTCGAACGCAACTGAAGAATTGCAAGGAAACTTGCAATTTGAAGGTTTCGTTCCAGCTTGGTCGAAGAGGAGAATGTCGCTTGTTGACGGAATCTTTACAAGATCACCAAACTTTTGTTGGTTATTTGAAAAACCACAAACACAATTTCTACACGTATGAGACCAAGAATGCTCGTCCATTCAAGGCGGTCCTGAAAGGTCTCTCCAACGACTTGTCGGTGGATGAGATCAAAAACGAACTTAAGGTGTTGCTTGGCTTTGCCCCATCCCAAGTGATACCAATGAAGAAAAAATCAAACGGGAATATTTCTCGCTTTGGTTTGACTTCACAATTTTATCTGATTCATTTCAACAGAAATGAAATCAACAATTTGAAACTTTTGGACAAAGTTCAGTTTTTGTTCCATGTACGGGTAAAGTGGGAGCATTTTAAGAAACATGGCGGTAATGGCCAGAATCTGACCCAGTGCCGGCGTTGCCAGGCATTCGGTCACGGTACTGATCATTGCACCATGGTTCCAAAATGCATGGTTTGCGGGGATTCTTCTCACGACAAGGACAATTGTCCCGTGAAAGAAGTCACCCAATTTAAATGTGCAAATTGTGGTGGAAATCACAAATCAAATTTCTGGGATTGCCCCATCAGAAAAAAGGTTTTGGATTCTCGTGCTAAGCATCAGCCGAAAACCAAACCGAAATTTTCTCAAAGTCAGGTTGTACCTGCATCTTTAAATCAAACGTTCGTGCTGTCTCACTCGAACAATACCCCTACCATGGAAAAGTTAGGTAACAGCAATGGTATTTCTTATGCCAACGTCGTTTCGGGTTCGGGTTCATCCACGAATTTTAAATCCTCTACCAATCTTCAAATTGGGCAGGTACCTCAAATTTCATTTGAAAATTTTTCTGCTGGCAACGCTTTGGGATCTTCTGATCTCGGCGATGTTACGTTTGAAAAAATGACTTTTTTGCAAAACTCACTGTTTGGTTTGATTCAAACAATGAGTAATGCTACATCCATGATGGAAGCTATCCAGATTGGATTAAAATTTGCGAATGATGTTGTTCTTACCCTGAAGTTTAATCATGGATCTAAGTAATTCCATCAATATTATGAATTTTAATGCTCGCTCTTTAAAAGCGAAAGAAAATGAATTTTTCAACTTTTTACGAGTTCATAACGTGCATGTTGCTGTTATAACCGAAACATTTTTAAAAACTGGCACCCGCATAAAGTTTTACTATAAACCAACAGTAGATTTTATGGTTATCACACGATAAATTCTATGGTTATTTTTACCATGATTCTACAGTAGCCTTTATGTTTTTTCACCATAGAACATATCTTATTTTGGGAAATTACTATAAAAAAGGGGTATTGTTAGGCACAGTCACCATAAAAATTTCGACTTTTCCCCATACAAAAAAAAACCAAAAACTATATATACTACCGTATTTTCATTGATGCCTTTTCCGTCCAAAAAATTACCCTTACCATAGAAAACATCATACATTTATAATAAAAACAGTAACCATTACAATGGTTTGCACAGTAGATTCACAGTTCTTCATGGATTTTTCCATACTAAATAGTACGGTTTAAACTATATTCGTACATTGAAATAAATAATAACTACAGTATGATTCATTGTATTTTCATTGTATTTATTTTTTTTCTCCACTAAATTGTACTGTAAAACATATATTTATACATTGAAATTAATGGTCAATATGGTAAGTTTTATTGTATTTTTATCGTTTTCTTTAATTTCACTTAATTTAGCACTTTTTTTCCGTGTCGTTTTCTTTTGTTATTCCGCTTCAATCCACACTGTTTGAAATTATTCGGAATGTCCGTAGCCGGTGCCGGATCAACTGCTTCGTAATTGGGATAGACATTCGCGTAATCTAGAAGCACAATCCTTAGTGAAATTAGCCCCTGTAGAAGAAAAAAACACTGAATTAGACATAAGGAAAATTTACATATGTTTGGCATGTTAAGGATCCGGTTCATTTTCTATTAAATTAGCTGTTCTTAAATTCTGAAATTTAGAAATTCTTAAATTCCTAAATTCCTTAATTCCTAAATTCCCAAATTCCCAAATTCCTAAATTCCAAAATTCCTAATTTCCTAAATTCCTAATTTCCTAAATTCCTAAATTCCTAACTTCATAATTTCCTAATTTCCTTAACTCCTATATACTTAAATTCCTAATTCCCTAATTCCCTAAATTCCTAAATTCCAGAATTCCTATATTCCTGAATTCCCAAATTCACAAATCCCTTAATTCCTAAATTCCTAAATCATGAAATTTTGAAATTCTTAAATTCCTAAATTCCTAAATTCCTAAATTCCTTAATTCCCAAATTCCTAAATTCCAAAATTCCTAATTTCTTAAATTCCTAAATTCCTAACTTCATAATTTCCTAATTTCCTTAACTCCTATATTCTTAAATTCCTAATTCCCTAAATTCATAAATTCCTTAATTCCAGAATTCCTAAAATCCTATATTCCTGAATTCCCAAATTCACAATCCCTAAATTCCAAATTTTCTAAATTCCTGAATTTTTAAATTCCTTTATTCCTAAATTCCTAATTTCATAAGTTCATAATTTAATAATTTCCTATATACCTGAATTCCTAAGGAATTAAGGAATCTAAATTCCAAAATTGAAAAAAAAACCTAAAAAATTCTAATTTCCTAGATTCTTAAATTCCATAATATCTCAATTCCTAAACTACTAAATTCCTAAATTCTTAACTTCATAATTCCATAAATTCCTATAATCCTAAATTCCTTAAATTCCTAAATTCTTACATTTCTAAATTCCTGAATTCCTAAATTCCCAAATTCCCAAATTCCCAAATTCCTAAGTTCCAAAATTTCCAAAATCCAAAATTCTTAAATTGCTTAATTACAAAATTGCAAAATTCCAAAATTGCAAAATTGCAAAATTCCAAAATTGCAAAATTCCAAAATTCCAAAATTCCTTAATTCTAAAATTCAAAAATTCCAATACTCCAAAATTCCATAATTCCTAAATTCTTAAATTTCTAAATTTCTAAATTCCAAATTCAAAAATTCCAATACTCCAAAATTCCATAATTCCTAAATTCTTAAATTTCTAAATTTCTAAATTTCTAAATTTCTAAATTTCTAAATTTCTAAATTTCTAAATTTCTAAATATCTAAGTATCTAAATTTCAAAATTTCTTAATTTCTAAATTTCTAAATTTCTAAATTTCTAAATTTCTAAATTTCTAAATTTCTAAATTTCTAAATTTCTAAATTTCTAAATTTCTAAATTTCTAAATTTCTAAATTTCTAAATTTCTAAATTTCTAAATTTCTAAATTTCTAAATTTCTAAATTTCTAAATTTCTAAATTTCTAAATTTCTAAATTTCTAAATTTCTAAATTTCTAAATTTCTAAATTTCTAAATTTCTAAATTTCTAAATTTCTAAATTTCTAAATTTCTAAATTTCTAAATTTCTAAATTTCTAAATTTCTAAATTTCTAAATTTCTAAATTTCTAAATTTCTAAATTTCTAAATTTCTAAATTTCTAAATTTCTAAATTTCTAAATTTCTAAATTTCTAAATTTCTAAATTTCTAAATTTCTAAATTTCTAAATTTCTAAATTTCTAAATTTCTAAATTTCTAAATTTCTAAATTTCTAAATTTCTAAATTTCTAAATTTCTAAATTTCTAAATTTCTAAATTTCTAAATTTCTAAATTTCTAAATTTCTAAATTTCTAAATTTCTAAATTTCTAAATTTCTAAATTTCTAAATTTCTAAATTTCTAAATTTCTAAATTTCTAAATTTCTAAATTTCTAAATTTCTAAATTTCTAAATTTCTAAATTTCTAAATTTCTAAATTTCTAAATTTCTACATTTCTAAATTTCTAAATTTCTAAATTTCTAAATTTCTAAATTTCTAAATTTCTAAATTTCTAAATTTCTAAATTTCTAAATTTCTAAATTTCTAAATTTCTAAATTTCTAAATTTCTAAATTTCTAAATTTCTTAATTTCAAAATTTTTAAATTCCTAAATTCCTAAAATCCTAAAAATCAATCAGAATTTTAGCAAAAAAAATATAAAAAAAATACTAAAAACATTCCATTTTTTCGTACTCGATTATCCGATAACTCGACTATTTCGGTTTATTTTGATTAATATCGAAAAATCAATCATCCGAAGGTTCAGATTACCGAAGAAGGAAAAATTCTACTTTTATTTTGGAGTGAAATTTTAGTTCACTCATACAAAATAAGTTGATTCGATCTGTTGGTTACAGTTTTCCATTTTAGGTTACACAATTTTGTAATTTTAAAATTTTAGAATTTTTATAAACTCAAATTTTCTGATTTTCTATACTTAAATTATTTGAAATAAATTGTAGAATTCTTAAACATTTGAATCCTAGAAAATGTCTTTAAAAAAATATGATTTTTCTCTATGGTTTCCAATATTCTGAACAATAAGCAAAATCCTGCTTTTTGATTTTCGTCCTTTCAAGATTCAGCGTTTTGAGATTCGGTTTGATGAGCAGGTCTGGATTATCAATATTTTTACATTAAATACAACTTTTATTTGTAATTTTCAGTTGCATTGAAATGTGCAAATCCCAAATTATGTATTTGATTCACTAATCAAAACAAATTGCACCGCGTGAAACGCTACATTCCGTTTCTGTTATCTTTTCAGCTGCGAACCGCAAAAAAAAAATCGTGACCTTCTCCTTGACGTTTGAAAGTTTTCCGAGCGGCGCAGCCCCAACACAGAACTCACCTAACGATTTTCGCCTCCAGGCGAGACGAGCTCACCATCCGGAACAAACACGGCCGAAAGTGACCGCAGCAGGCGCCGGGTCCTCTCCCAATCGAACGCATCCGTTGGGTTGTGTCCCGTTAGCGAACCCGGTGGGAGAAGTCCCTGTGAAAAGAGAAACAAACAGTTTGTTTAGATCAAATGTTGCTGCAGTAGGCCACGAAAAGATATCTGCTGCTGCTACGGAGATTGTCGCACCGTGCTCTCCCCTCCCACAACAAATCAGAAGAAAGTTTTCCAAGCAAAATTCCACCATAGCTGAAATACTCACCCAAAATGGTTGACAATTTAAAATTTGCTTTTCCGGATCGGTGACTCGGCAGATTTTTTTCTGCCGGAAACGTGTGGAAGAAGTCCCTGTAAAGTAGAAAAAAACAAACACTGTGATTAAGCAATCGGCCCAAGCAGGCAATAGATAGTGCCGCTGCTGTTTTGTTTGGAATTCCCCTCCACCCTCACGAAACTCAAAATACTCACCCAAAGTTCCGCCATCCCGGAGCCGCTCCAATTCGAACTTCGAACATCCGTCCACCAACACTAGGATCGCGTTCGGCAACTTGATTGCCAATCGCCGGATGTTGCCAATTGGCTTAAAACGACCCGCCTCAACGGCGAAAAAATCCGGGTTTCCCCTAAAACTTCAGCAAACACCGTCAACACGAACATGATCGGACACGCGCGAGTAAAAAAAGTGACAGCTCGCTCGAACCATGGTGCGCTCGTTTCAGGAGCGTCGCACGGGTTCAGTGTAACTTGGTGTAACGGTGCGTTCGTTGCATGAGCGTCGGCTGAACAGGTTCAGTGTAAAGTTGGGTTTGTTAATTGATATTGGAATGTTTAAATGTTTAAATGTTTAAATGTTTAAATGTTTAAATGTTTAAATGTTTAAATGTTTAAATGTTTAAATGTTTAAATGTTTAAATGTTTAAATGTTTAAATGTTTAAATGTTTAAATGTTTAAATGTTTAAATGTTTAAATGTTTAAATGTTTAAAATGTTTAAATGTTTAAATGTTTAAATGTTTAAATGTTTAAATGTTTAAATGTTTAAATGTTTAAATGTTTAAATGTTTAAATGTTTAAATGTTTAAATGTTTAAATGTTTAAATGTTTAAATGTTTAATTTTAAATGTTTAAATGTTTAAATGTTTAAATGTTTAAATGTTTAAATGTTTAAATGTTTAAATGTTTAAATGTTTAAATGTTTAAATGTTTAAATGTTTAAATGTTTAAATGTTTAAATGTTTTAAATGTTTAAATGTTTAAATTTTTAAATGTTTAAATGTTTAAATTTTTAAATGTTTAAATTTTAAATGTTTAAATGTTTAAATGTTTAAATGTTTAAATGTTTAAATGTTTAAATGTTTAAATGTTTAAATGTTTAAATGTTTAAATGTTTAAATGTTTAAATGTTTAAATGTTTAAATGTTTAAATGTTTAAATGTTTAAATGTTTAAATGTTTAAATGTTTAAATGTTTAAATTTTTAAATGTTTAAATGTTTAAATGTTTAAATGTTTAAATGTTTAAATGTTTAAATGTTTAAATGTTTAAATGTTTAAATGTTTAAAGGTTAAGAAATGTTTTAGAATGTTTAAATTGTTTAAATGGTTTAAAAGTTTAAACCCATGAAAACCCAATGTTTAAATGTTTAAATGAATACACATGTTTACATGTTTCGCAATGTTATCAAATGTTAATAAAGTTATAAAATGTATAAATGTATAAATGTTAAATGTTTAAAATGTTTAAATGTATAACAAGATTAAAGGTTATAAATGTATAAATGTTAAAAATGTATATAACATGATATTAAATGATATACATTGATTAAAAGTTTAGAAAGTTTTAAATGTTAAAATGTT
>NW_026292989.1:0-23269 GCF_016801865.2 Culex pipiens pallens | reverse complement strand
AGAATTTTTTAGATTTTTTTAGAATTTTTAGATTTTTTTAGAATTTTAGGAATATTTTTTTTTTATTTTAGAATTTTGTGATTTTAAAATTTTAGAATTAAAGATTTATAGAAATTAAGAATTTTAGTGTTTCAGAATTTTAAAGTTCTAAAACTCTAAATTCTAAAAAAAAATTTAATAATTTTGAATTCTTAGGTTCTACAATTTTTAATCTCTTAAATTTTTATGTTGTATTACACTCAGCCCCCGGTGGTTGGTCACTTTTTCGTTTGTAAAATGGGTGTCAAACTAAAAAGTGACCCCTTTCGTTTGACAACAGTTTGTGTCAAACCATCGGGTTTTGATTGTATTCTTTTAATTCTTGATATTTGTAAATTTCAAAAATATCAAACATTAAATTTCATTTTTAAATTATTCAGATATTTTGAATTTTTACGATTAATTTAAACATTCGAACATTTTAAAATTATTTAAAGTCTTTTAAGTTCTTAGCTTCTTCAAAGCATGAAGACCCCAAGTCTTCAGAAACACATGCATTTTAATTTAAAAAAATCAAAAATATTTAAACAGGTCCAGATGGGGTTTCTCCATGGAACTTGCGTTAATGTTGATTTTTAATTTGAAATTTAAAATGTTAGAATATTTTGTTGTCTTAAATTTGCTTTAATCTTTATTTTCTGAATAAAATAAGGTTTAATTAACTACTTTTTTAATTAATTTGTTTTCAAAATTTTACATTGAAAGTTAAACTTTTGAATATTCCACAATTAATTATTTTATGAATTTTCACAGATTTTTTGAGTATGATATCTGTCATGAGATTCCCTTTGTTTCAACAACAAAACTCTAGATATGATTTGGATATGATTATTCAGCCGAATGACGTTATCTTTTTTCAGGTAACCAAACATATTCCAATCTGATCCTGCTAACAACCCAGCGTCTCCGTGTTGTTCCACGCAGCTTGTTGAACGGAAGCTGTAACGACCGCAAAAACACCTGCTCCAGAAGTTCGTAAACCGACGTTGTCCCGTACTCCGGTGGCCATCAATCCATGGGACATAAACGGTGGCGCCGCACCCCGCCGTATCTGCGGCTAGTCGAGGAGCAATAGTCCTTCTTGATCAAGATGCTGCCCCGCACGCTGGCGTCGGCTCGAAAAGATGGGTGACAAAATCCGGACCCGGAAGACAACGCCAAAAAATTCCGGCCAAGATGCCGAGCGACGAGGAGAACTGGAAGACCAACCGGAAGACGACACCAAGATGTACGTGAAGATCCGCGACACAACAAGTATAATGAAATAATTGATTTTTTACTGTGGGGAAATGTGCAAATTACATGAAAAAATAAAATAAATTAAAAATAAACAATCATCTATTTTTTAACTGCAACATAACCTAAAAACCTGAAAAAACAGCACACGACAAAGGCACGACAACCTAAAAAACAAAACCGTGCGACGTCGGTCGAATGTCGTACGACAATGTCGAACAATTTCGATGATCGATCGCACGACAAATACGACATTTTGGTGCAAAAACGTATGACATTCGTGCGAATGTCGCACGACATTGTCGTGCGACGTCGTACGGTTGCACGGACGACAAACGACGGACGTCCGACGGACTTTTCAGTCAGGGTTGGAACAGACTCACCAACTATCACAGCACGCTCCTCAACGTCTTCGACTGTATTGGTGCGTTCTGACCGTGGGTTGGCACACAGCCGGGTTGAAACGCTGTTCAGTCTTGTCCTGTTGCTAGTGGCCACAGAACCCGCTCGCATACACTCAGCCTGGCCACAAATCCTCTCTTCGCTCCCCTTCCTCATGCACCGACCACGCGTCTCGCCACCATTGAGTCAGTAGCGACTACACTACTAAAAATATTATTTACACACCAAGGGTTAATTTTTCTCACGAAACAAACCGTAAGCGCCGCAACGCAAAGACGTCGCGCATCTCTTTCCTTACAGAAAGCAAATGTCAAGACCCGAAAGAAAGAGAGAAAAAACACTCATGCACATACATCTTTCAAACACACTTTCTCTCTCTAAAATGCACACACTCAGACTAATCAAACCCAACATAAAAAGAACGCTCTCACCCAGGTCACAGCATGCTGTGCAGTCGCCTTTCCGCTCGATCGATGCCGCCTGCTCCTCTCCGGGCGACGGAAGAGCGTTGAACCGTCGCCAGCACCGCTTAGTAGGCGCTGCAGTCACAGGGCTGCCATATCAGTCTCGCCTCCGCAAAAATAAATAATACCCACCAACACAAGCACTGATAGGGAAACTGCCTCTCTTCTGGTCAATCTACACCTATCCACCACTGAAAGCCAGCCACACCGCCAAACCTGCCCACCTCAAACCCCCCCCCCACACTGCACACACTCACGACACCTTTGCAAGATGCGTGCGTCGAACAAGCTGCCCGCATAAACAAGAACCTTAAAAAAAACATTGTGTTAAATGGTTTTCTCACCATTTCACAGATCGTAACCACTATTTGAAAAATGGTAGGAAAACCTTAAAAATACCATATCGTAAATGGTACCCTACCATTTTTCATAAAGTTCGACCATCTGAGATGAGGGTGGTTAGCAACGGTAACCTTAAAAATCCCCGAACAACGTTTCGTCAAATTACCATTTGTGTAATGGTAAAAATAAAGTTGATTTTCGCGTAAAAGCGACCTTTTTCTCTCGGTTTTTACTGTTTGAGGAATGGTTTTTTAAAAGTATTTTAAGGTTTTTCTTACAAATTTTAACCTTGCGTCTACTATTTTAGAAAGGGTTTGTAAATGGTTTTTTAGGGTTTTTCTTGCTATTTTTACCTAGCGCTACTATTTTGGAAATAGTTTTCATATGGTTATTTAAGGTTTATCCTACATTTTTTCCCAGTTTCACTATTTCAGAAATAGTTTTCAAATGGTAAATTAATGTTTATCATACAAATTTACTACTTTTTGAGAAATGGCTTTGAAAAAGTTTTTAAAAGTTTTTCTAAAATAATTTACCTACCTATTTTTTACAGAATTGTTCACTTTTTGACGGATGGTTCACAACAATAATATTTGAACTTTAGCGGCTTAAATTCTAGTTGAATGTTGATTCTGTTTAGTTGATCATACTGCCAAAATCGTCCAAACCTGAAAAAATAAGAAGAAAAAAATCACAAAGTATCAAGTTGAATATAATATTCAAATATCATATGTAGGGGAGTGTGGGGTAATTTGGACACCCTAAGGAAATTGCTCTGCCACGGGCTGTATGGATATTTTAAAGGAATGTGGATGAATAAGTTTAACATTTGATTTTTTGAGCATGTTTGAAGGATAACCTGGTTTTATAATTGCTTTATATTTTGAAGTGTTGTTTTGCTCACAATATTTCATAAAAGGTTTAAATAATGATTTTGTGATACAACTATATTTCAATAGGAAGATAACAAATTATTCAGTGTAGTATACATAATTTAATCATTCTTTCTGAAATGATTTAAACATTGATTCTGGATTAGGCACAAGTATAGTTTTTAGTCATAAAGGTATCGTTTAGATTTATATAAATCAATCTTTATATAGAACTAATTAACCTGAAACTATCCATATTTTTTTTTAATTTTACATTCTGTGGCCCTTCAAATTTAAATAATATTATAAACCAGCATAGAAATTAGAAATGTCAAAGAAATTAATTAAAAGCAATCAACATTAGAGTCTAGTTGTACGCCAAATGTACAGTAATCAGATTTTCATCAATGAAATAAATTTATCTAAATTAAAAAAAGGGGTTTTGTGAAAGTTCTCATTGTCCACATTCCTTTTTGAGTGTTTTGACATTTTAGATCCCTCTAAATTTAACAAAATCCCTTTAAAAACTTAACCAACCATGAAAGTTATTTTTTTTACCTGACAGGTAGACTTTCAGGTATGTCCAAATTACCCCACAAGCCATGTCCAAATTACCCCCATAGCATGTTCTATCATATATTGCAATTTTTGATGAAAAAAATGGATAAAATGCACAATTTTTATACGTACATATCTCAGGTATCGTCCAAGCAACCCCCCTTTTTTTTTTTTTTTTAGATACAATTTTATTTCACTTTTGTTTTATGTTACATATGTAGGTACATCTAAATCTTTAAATACACAACGCTGTTAGAAAACAAATGCATATTTTCCAAACCTCCAAACAAAAAACTGTCGCTGATCCCACCTTTTATTCCTGAGAATGCTTTTAAATACAAATAACGATGGATTCTTGTAATGCCTCATATTATAAACTATAGCTTCTGACACAATCCAATAAACGGCCTGAAAAATTCTATTTTTTGTTCCTATGTATGCAGAAAGGATTTCCATTGGATCCGGAAGATTTGCCTTCATATTGACATTCACTTTTTCAACTACCCATTCCCAAATTTCCTTTGAATTTGTACAATTTGTTATTCTATGTAAGTTTGTATCAAGTTCATGGCAAATCTCGCATTCGGCGTTATTTAATCCCCTCACATTATAGCTGCATAATTTTTCTTTGTTTGGATATATATCGTTTAAAATTTCATAGATTATAGATTTCGCATCAGAGTCCATATAATTTTCACTAAAATTCTCCCACGTGCTCAACCAGTCAGGACTTGGCGCCTTGCTCTGGATTTTCGGTTCACAGCTTTGTTTAGACAACAACGAGCTATAAATTAGTGCCGATGTGTTCAAAAAATCGTAGGCTTCGTATTCAATAGCAATGTTCACCCAATCATATGTATTCCGAGTTAAATTCTTTGTAGAAATATTGTCTATAAGATAGTGTTTTCTATTAACAACGTTATTTTTGTATAACATATTTCTAATGAATAATGCTTTGAATTTTACCTCTGCCTCAACTAACGCTAATCCACCTCTCTCGAAGGGTAAATATAATTGTCCTGCTTCAACTTTAAAAATTTGAGAACCCCAGAAATATCTTAACACCATTTTCTTCAATTCATCAATATGGCGTTTGTCTGGCGGTAAAATTTGACCAAGATACCAGCACTTCGAAAGAATAAACGTATTTAGAATCCAAGATTTTTGAACAAAATTTAAATTTCTAATGCAGATTGAATTCAATTTCCCTCTGCATGCTGATATAATTTTGCTGTAATTTTTATCAATCATATCTTTCCAATTATTTACAATTAACATCCCAAGTACCTTTATTTGTGTTTCCTCTGTAAGAATCTGTGGTCCTAATTTACAGTTGTTAATCCGTACGTAAGAAGATTTTTTACTATTCAATCGAATTCCAGAACATTTCCCAAACTTTTCAATAATTTTCAGCACGTTATCAAACTCATAATCTGTTTTAACAACCATTGTTACGTCGTCCGCATACGCTACCACTTTAATAAAACTATGATCTAGTAATAAAAAAAACAGAAGAATAGAGCTCTCTTATCAATGGTTCCAGGTAAATTACGAAAAGTAGCATCGAGAGTGGGCAGCCTTGTCGAATGGATCTGCCAATTTTAAAACAATTTGTCAAATGCCCGTTAAATAGAACACTGGCGGTAGCATTTCGGTATAAATTTCTTAGACATGCGATAAACTGGTCCGGAAAGTTAAATTTTTCTAATATGCTCCACAATAAATCATGACTAACATTGTCGAATGCGCGTTCCATATCGAAACTAACGATTGCAGTTTTAAATCTTTTTGAACCAGAAGCTTTGACAATAATTTTTCTCAGCATGTCAAGACTGTCCACGCATGATTCGCTATTAACGCATGCAGTTTGCCCTTCCTCAAGGATATTTCCCAAAACATTCTGAATACGATTTGCAAGTATTTTTGTAAAAATCTTGTAATCACAATTCAACAGGCTTATGGGACGAAAACCAGAAATGTTTTCCGCACATCCAGATTTTGGTATCAATGTTATTACTCCTTCGCAAAAAGAAGAAGGAATTACAACATTACCACGCAGCAAGTCGTTAAATAACTTAATCATATCATCTTTCATTAAATCAAAATGCTTAACGTAAAATTCATAACAAATACCGTCAGGGCCCGGGGTTTTCTTCTTTGTACAACTCCATACTACCTTCTTTAATTCTTCTTCGGTAATAGGTTCAATTACCAAGTTCGAGTCGTCCTGATTTAGTCTTTTTTTAATATAATTCATTGATCTGCAACTGGGTTCTAAAAAGTCGTGCTTTTTGAAATTTTCAGAAAAAATGGTTGAATAAAAACTTTTTAATATTCTCTGTGCCGACAATTTCATTACACCCATCTAAAAGCTTCTCAATTCTACTACTTTGGTTGAATTTCCCGGATGAACGAGGATGATTTAGTGACCATAAAGAAACATTAAATTACTTTTTGGGAAATGGTGACGATTTGTCAAATTGTTGGTTCGAAAATATGGAGTTATGTTTTCACAAATAGTCAGTATTTGGAAAATTGTTAATTTAAATTTTAAATGCTGCAAGAATTTGATCATATTCCTGATTATGAATTAATTATTTGAAAGATCTTATGTTTTTAGGGAGCATACAACATGTTAAAATTTTAGTGTAATACCTCGTGTAACACGTTGTTTGTGTACATAGGACCTTTCCAAATATGCTCTATTTATATATACATTTATTTTTATTCAAAATTCTTTCTGAAGAAACTGTTTCTACAAAATCAGAAAATAATATATATACCATGCATTTTTAATCTAAATGAAGTATAGACATAATTTTAGTTAAAAAAAACATAGTTTCATAGCATCCTAAACGGGCTAAAAATTTGCTGGTGACATAAATTTTCAACTACATGGCCTTATTTTTATGTTTAATTATTACAGTCCAGACTCGATTATCCGAAGCCTCGATTATCCGAAGTTCGATTATCCGAAGGTTTGTATGGGATTTCGAATAATCGAATCACAAACAAAAATTTGTTTTTTTTCGTTTTTTTTTCTTTTTCTTGTTTTAAACATCAAATTTGAGTTCTGCAACCCCATTTTAGTAAAATTTGAATAGTTGATTGCCTATTAAATAATAAAATGCATTTTTTCAATATTTCAACACCGCCATATTGGCCGCCATCTTGGATTTAAAAGTTTTAAATCACTTTAACGTAATTTAGGGGTCATACTTACCCAGTCACGACATTCTAGCAGGATTCTAGCAGAGTTCTCACTGAGCTGGATATTCTTACAGCATTCTAGCAGAAATTTTCCACCGTTCTAGCAGGATTCTGACAGAATCAGCTCTGTTAGAATATTTCGTGACTGGGTAAGCTCGACAATAAAAAATTAGGCATCGACTTTTTTTTCGTGGTACGATCATCCGAAGTTTTGATTATCCGAAGTGAATTTTTTCCCAAACCTTCGGATAATCGAGTCTGGACTGTACTAACTAAAACCGATTCTTAACCATTTTCATAAAAAAGTTTCATGTGTTTCAATATCGTTGGTACCATCCAAGTTTTTTTTCCAGCTTGTATGCAACATTGATAGATCGACTTAATCGAATTAATGAATCAGTCGACATAAATAACCAAACCCCCTTTCAAAAATCTGTCAAAACCGCCAAAACAAAAAGCTGTCTGAGAGAGATAGAAAAATAACAAATTTTGCTTGTAATTTTGTGTTCGTTCCGTTGGAAAATCGGATTCTTCGCGAGTGGTTCCGACATCGCCGACCGGAAACTCCCATCATGGACAGTTGGTGATCCCGCGGGTCAACAGCAAGCTGATCAGCAAGAACAACTATTGCCTGGGGCGCATTTTGGACTCGGGCGAGCTTCCGGATGCGCTCAAATCGGCCCGGTCCGCCCTCAACTGATGATCCGTTCGGCATCTTTGACCAGTTTTACACGTTCTACTCCACGATCGACAATGCGGACCAGCTGTCGGGGACGACCCTGTTCCGCGCGAAGAAGGTTTCGGATGAGCTGGTTTAATCGGAGCTGCCGCAGGCGGACCGATTGCCGGCGCTGACTGCGGTCAAAATGCTGATGTTCTTGCTCGGCGGTCTCGTGAAAGCCATCGAAGCTCACGTCATGGACCGCGTTGGAGGGTTGATGAAGAAGGGTGGAGGCGAAAGGACAACGATCAGGTTGAGGTGGTGGACTGGGACAACAAGTGGAACCAGTGCATCGTGCAGCTGTGCAATCTGTTTCAACTGCCGTTGAAGAAGCTGTGGGATCCGCCGGTTTGCGAAGAGTCGTTTGTTGTGTTGGTCGGAACATGTTTCGTTTAATTATTTTAATATGATCACAATCTTTCGTTTTTAGCGTAATCTGCGACATCTGCTACCGTACGCTGGAACAGTCGTACGTCAAGAACTGCGTATTTCAAATTCTGGGTACGGCCATCAAGTGCTACAATCTCACATTGTCCTTTCCGGTGCGAATCCTGCAGATTCTGGAGCACTGCGAAGCGTCTATTGCGCCGATCGCTGGCGGCGTGATGCTGCTGTACGAAGAGTTTGGCTTCGCTTCGATCTACCCGGTGTTGATCAAGGATCGGGCGGCTCGGTGTGGAAGCGGCCGACAGCCATACGGCAATGCACATGAGCCAGTTTACGCTGGATCTGGGAATGCTCGCTCCGAAGCTTATCATTCCACATTTGTCCAGGCTGAGGGACGAACTGTTGAACCTGAAATCTGAAGTGGTGCGCAACTGTGTCCTGCATATCACGGGCGAAACCATCGTGACCGAGCTGACCTCGGAGGAACTGGTCGATGAGCTGAAGGAAACGCGTGATGACTTCCTGCATGATTTGTTTAACCACACGATGGACGTTTCGGTCCATGTTCGCCCCAAGGAGCTTCAGATTTGGCACCACATCAAAGGCCAGAATGCGGTTCCATCAGGTACTGGAACGTTCCGTCGAACGGCTCGAGGAGCAGGACGCGGCGCTCAAAAAAACCGAAGGAGACTGGGAAGATTTAACGGTGCAAATGTACCCGGTGCTGGCGGAAGTGCTAGCGGTTGAGTCGAGCTCACGGTCGGGTGCTGTGCTGAGGGTAGTATCGATGAGGACATTGAAAAGATGGTCAACGTGATCGGATCGATTATCGAAGCTCACTGATACAAAGAGCTGATTCAGCTGGCTCTGCGCGTGCCTAAACTGCAGGACATGCTGATGTCCAAGTCCCAAACGGATATGTACGAAGCGATTGATATCTTCACCTCGGATTACCTGTTTGGGATCAAAGGAACCGAAAGTGGAAAGCAGCAGAATGAGCAGTTCCAGTGCCGGGCGAATGAACTGTACGACGCGCTGACGCGGCATGACATGGTGACGGCGTTTACGCGGGATCACGTCAAGCTGGACCTGTTCAAAGAGTGAAAGAGTAAGTCGATTTTTTTATAGCGTTCCGTTTTGATAAACTCACGGTTTGAAATTGTAGCAAGTTCGTGCTGTTTAGTAGCAACCTTACCGGCAAGTACGAGAAAATTGTGCTGAACAAAAAGATCGTTCAGAACTGGCAACTGTTGTATCTGTTGTAACTTTTCAAAATTGCGAAACCTTGGATTTCAAATTCGAGTGTTTTTTCAAATAAAAAATGCGGAATTTAGATTTACTTGTATGCTGTGAAAAGCTATTCTATGAAGCGCGCACGCTCTCTCACTCTCTCTCCCTCTTTTGTATTTTTATATTCGCTTTCGCCCAACGCGCGCAGCGATAAACGCTGAAACTTGAAACGTCAAAACTCCTCTTGCGGCGCATTGTTGTGGTTCGTTTCATCGTGATCGTCACGGTTCGCGATTGTTTATCCGCATCTTCACTGTTTTCGCGTTCGTGTGTCCTGTTTTCAAAAGTGAGTGTAAATAGAACTGCCTCCCATGAACACAGCAAGTATTGGCTGCGTTTGTTTACACCCGTGAGCAGCTAGAAAAAAGTTCCCTCCTTCCGTCCAGCGGGATCAGAGGAGGAGGAAAAAAACACTAAGGACACAATTGAGTGGTTTTCCGGATCGTTTGTTTTCAGAAGTGTCTGCTAGAAGTGAGTACTACGTAAAACTCCAGCAGGTTTGTTTACTTCCCGGAACTGACCGTTCGAATCAACCATAACAAATCAATCGGAAAACCACGCAAGTTTTATTAAATTTTAATGCAAACAAACATGTTGTTTCAGATTTTGATGAAAAGTACCTTTTCAGATTTGCGATCCGACCCCGGCTGCCATCAACAAGGACGCGTTTTTAGCGACAGATTCTCTCGGGTTATCCCGGATTGTGTAGACCTGATCGTGTGCATTCTAGTCGACAATGACAAGGACGGTCGTGGGCAAGGTCGTCGCGGTCAATTAGATAAGTATATTTAGCATATCTTTCCTCCTCCTCCTCGCCCTTCTCTTGAGCAAAATTTGAAAGGGTTGATACTCTTACGGCCTTTCATTCCTTGTGTTTTAGTGGGAATAAAGGCCATAAGAGCATATCGTACCCCCCCTTTTAAATGTTGCTCCTGTTTTGTAAAATTTACCTTTAGGAATTGATACTTTGTGATTTCTTTTTCTATTCTACAGGACTGAAATCCGGATATCAATCTAGGTTTCTATGTAGCAGAAGAAACCTAATTGTCCCTACAGTTTGGGACGAAAGGATTATTCTATAGCAAAATTCAAATCAGTCTGGGGCCGCAGTTGATATTCGGTTGACAGAGCTGCCAATAGAACAAACGCTGTCCGAGTGTCTTCGGCTTAAGAGGAAACATTAATCAGAATGTACTGGTATGTATGTTGAGGAGTTTTTTTTTGTTATTTCCATTTGCTTTTTCTTTTCCCATCAAACATAGTTCGGATAAATCAGAAGTACCGTCAACTGGGGCGAATAGGGACACATGGGGCGAATTGGGACAGCAGTTTTAACCATGTTAGAGCACAATATTTTTATTTTTCTGGTTGGTTTCGGATAGAACAGACTCAGACAAACAAAATGTGTACATTAATTTTCAAATTTAAAACCTTTAAGTGCTCTAAACAATGCTGTCCCTATTCATACTGTAGTCCCGATTCACCCCAGATGACGGTATTTTGTTTGATTTGCGCTTTCAAATTATGTTCTCTAAATTCTCTCATTGCAAATGTGAAACTCGATTTATTTGCAGATTTTGTATCAAGGATGTAATTTATTCAACGTAGAGTGGAATATCACCATTGGATTTCGATATTGTATTGTAAATAAGTACTTTTTGTTTTTTCAAGGTATGCACCTGAAGCTTGCTTTGATCTGAAACTGAATTTCGTCAACTGCGACAAGATGGGACAGCGGTCCCATTTGGAACTAAACAGCTGCGCTTTCTTCTATCGCAAGAGATTTCAAGTCGAGCAGAGTACCTGATTGACGACGTCCACAGGATGGCGAAAATGGAACTGGCATCGAAAATGCTACCGTTGTGCTGGATCTTGATCAACTTCCTGATGCGAATGTCTCCTTGAGATTAGTTGAGCTTAGAATTAGAAATGCCTTATTCTTTTCCGCAATCTCTCTCCCTCCTTGAATTAAACACCAGCTAGATAATTAATATAAGATAATTCGATCATTGTACTGCTAAAATGACAAAATAAATTAAATTCTTTGCTCAAAGTAAAACTGCAGTGTTTTTTTGCTCAAAATTTCGAAAAAGCTGATCTTTTTTCAAATTGTTGCAATCATTTCCCAAAATGTAATGCGCCATGAAAAATCACTAAAATAACTATTTAAAACTATAAAAATACCATTTGAGAAATGGTGAAATCCCGAAAATATATACGCAAAACTGAACTTACATAAAGCATTTGACAAAGTGTCGCTACACGCAAAAAAATCAGGCCTGTTTGAATCAACAAAATATTTTGTTGATATAACTTATCGATTTTTTGTTGAAATAACTCTCGAATCCGATTGAAACAACTCAAAATTAAGTGTTGAATTAACACGCTCGATTTTGTCAAACCTCTTTTGGAAAAACAACAAAATCAATGCGTTGATTCTACACACAAAACAATTGAATCAAACCTAAAATGTTTTTTGATTCAATTGCAAATAATAATTGTTTACACGTGTTCTTTTTCTGTCAAAATAATCCATCTTCGAGAAACCTAAAAGGAAAAAAAATATTGTTCCTTCTTCGGGGTCCGTTTTCTTCGGTCCCTGCCTCAGTTATGTGGACTTTCCGCGTGATTCGACCGATTTGTGGCCTGTCCGCCAGCCGTGGACGAAATTTCATTTGGTTCGAGAAGTTTGTGCTAAAAAAATGTGACTATTCAGCTGCCCCCCAAGTACACCACGCAAACAGTCACGGGACGGAAAAAACGAGCAATGACCACCTTGCTCAATCCGACTGCCTTAAAAGTATCCTAAACGCTGCCAGCAACAAGTGGGATCAATTTCCAACACCGTAGCTTCAAAGTCACACAAGCTCCGGCACTTGAAATGCGGATGCAGCTTCCGTCGGAAGGGTCGTGCTACTTCCCAGTTCCTTGGCCCGGAACAAGCTTGGTAGGCGCCTTGGCATTGGAGATTCCACAAGTGATGCCGTTCTAATGTTTTTACCCTTTCAGACCACTGGAGAACATGACAGATTCAACAAGCGGTGGCAGCTTAAGCAACTCGTCGTTGATGTCCTCATCGGGAGGCGGCGGCAACACCAGGTGCGGTTCAAGAAAAGCGAAACTGTCTAAGAACAAAATGTGAAAAGCAATGTGAAATTATTCCTGATGTTTCATAAATTATTTAATCAAAAATAAAAATTTCAATAAATAATGGAAACAATTATTTCAATTAAATGTTATGTTGTTTTGACTCAATCAGTAGCCTTAAATTGAAAAAAAGTCTGAATTATTTCAACAAAAAATCAACGTTGTTTCAACAAAAATCTGATTTGAACGCACTTTCTGTCAAATTTTAATCAACAAAAACGAGGGTAGATTCTACAAAAATACCGATTTGATACAACAAAATGTCCTGATTTGAAACAACAAAATTCAAGGGTTGATTCAAAAAAATATTTTGTTGATTATATTCAACAAAATATTTTGTTGAATCAAACCTCGTACAGGCTGATTCTACAAAATATTTTTCTGCGTGTAGAAGAAAAAATCAAATAGTGAATATTGCTAACAACATATATGGGGAATAGTTCACTATTTGAGAGACGGTGAGGAATTAAAAAAATGATTTACCAAATAGTGGCTATACAATTTGGTAAAATGTTGAATGAATATTTAACAAGTGATTTTCAAACGGTTTTTTTCTATGCGGGTTATGCCTGGCAATAATCTGATAAATGTTCGTCCTTTCGTTGGTGAGGATACTGTTTGAGGAAAGTTTTGATTCATAATATTTTAATTTTTCAGATTCTATTTTAAAAATTAATGATTTAGTTAAGCCCATTTCCCTGCTAACATCTTCATTATCATTTTGTCTAGAGGATAATTCAATCAACGTTTTGTATAATTCAGATTTGCGCATGGCTATGTTCCGGTTGAATTCAATACTTTTCATCTTGAAGAAGTTTTTAACCTTGGATTTGAAATGGGTCGTCCACCAGTTCATAAAATTATTTTCATACGAGTGCCGTTGTTGTAGAGCTTCGTACGTAAAACAAAATTCATTTTCACATTCATCGTCATTAATAAAAGCTGTGTTTATCTTCCAATAACCTCTTCCAAATGATGTCCCCAAGTCTGACTTTTGAATGGAAATTTTCATCAAAATCGCCCTATGATCTGAGAAGACCACAGGCCAGGTCTCAAAATTCAAAACAGATTTTAAAAGATCTTGTGAAGCATAAAATCTGTCAATACGAGATGCTGAATCACCTCTCAAAAAGGTGTACTGCACTGCTTGGTTTTTTAAAGCTTTTTCTACATCCTTGAGGGCCATTTTTGACGTCAGTACTTTCAAACTATTACAAAAATTTTTGGTATTTCCTTTGGTGTCAGTCGGATCCAATATGCAATTGAAATCCCCACCCAGTACGTGCGCTCGAGCAGCTGCCTTATTAAGGTGAATGGCAATATTTTCAGCGAAAAGAGTTTCCCGTTCTTTTTTCAGCTGGAATCCAGCGTGCCCATAAACGTTAATATAATTAATCCCATTAACCAATACTGAAACAATTCTACTGTTTGGGTCACAGATGATATCATCGTAATCCAAACCTTTACGAATCAAAATAGCCGTGCCTTGATTTCTGCATACGTTAACTATCGCATGGTGGGTGAAAATGAATGAAAAATTGTTGAAAGCTACTTCCTGACAAAAAATAATATCTGCGTTACTGTTCTTTACAAAGTCGTGAAAAAGTGAAAGTTTAAGCCTGGTCTGAATTGCGTTTAGATTGATACTGGCGATAATGCACGTGTAGTTCATGTTGGGTTAAGGGTTAGTTGTTCTTTCTTTTTTGGGGTTAGTTGTTGTTAGTTTTTGGGGTTAGGTTTCTCCTTTTGCGCCGACCTTGATCGACTGCGACCATCCAGAACCTTGAGCAGGTTAGGAATCGTTAAACGTGGCTGCGGCTTACCACTTTCTCCTTTTGGTGTCTTGTCCGTCGGTCGACCTCGTGGTGGTTTTGGAGGTTCCACTCCGTTCGGCGACATCTCCATTGAATCGCCTGCTCCGTCAGAATCTCCGCCCGCCCGATCTGGCTCGACCCGTCCATCGGATTTCCCGCCCTCTTTGGGGCTGTCAGTCCTCCGCTTCTTTACCTCCACCGTTTCCTCGGAATCTCCGCCCTCTTTGGGGCTGACAATCATCCGGTTTTCTGGCTTGACTGTTCCTTCGGAATCTCCGCCCTCTTTGGGGCTGACAATCATCCGGTCATCTGGCTCATTCACCAGGCTCATAAGTCGCTCGCCATTCGGTATCGCCGGCAAAGGCAGTGCCGGAAGTGCCGGCAACGGGGAGCCCAGGCCCTTTAGAGCGGCTGCGTAGTCCACAGGTTCACATCCATTGCTGGGGGTTCCGTCACTTGCTGGAGTTCGATGTGCCGAGGCCTTCTGTGGGCAGTCCGCCTTCACATGGCCTTCCTGCTTGCAGGTAAAGCAGCGATTTCGCAGTCCCTCGTAGAAAATGCGACACTTGTAGTGGCCAATGTACAGTGCTGGAGGGATTTCTGTTTTCACCTCCATGTGCGCCCCCCTAGTCCCGCTGAATGCATTGAATCCGAGTTCCAACGGCAGTTTTTCGCGTACCAGTTGCCGCACCGTGCCAAATTTGGCCAGCGCTTTGGCGATCTCCGCGTCCGTCACCTCTGGTGGAAGGTTAAACAGCCGAACGTAACGGAAAAACCCGTCTGCCACGGCCACGTGGACTTGCACTTCCCTCCCGTCCGCATACTTGAAGGTTTCCGTTTGTCTTAAGCGTTGTGTGGTCTCCTTCAGCGTCATCTCGTCGGTAAACTTCACGAAAAACGTTTTGTCCGAAATGTCCAGGTACACCGAGTGTACTTCTGTGTCCTTGATCTTGAGAACCTGCACCAGGAAAGTGATGGCTTCCTTCAAGGTCGGCATTACGCCGTCTCTTCCGAAATCGAATCCCACGGTATTCTTCTTCTGCGCGCGATCCATTACTTTCCTTTTTGTTGAATTCCTTTTGTTTAAAAAACGAACAATGCAGGTGGCCTTGGCCCCTGTTAAATTGTGGAGAGATCGATAGGAGCTAACTATTTAAGCGACTGTTCTCGACCACTTCTCGTTCGCGTCTGCCCTTAAACAAAAATTGACTTCTTTTTTGCCATATAACCCCTGCAAAACCTTATTTCCCAACCCTCAAATATTAGAACTTAAGGCGGGGCCAACCGGCCTTTGGAATCTTTTACATATTATACCAAAACTACTTAACCTATTCCAACTTTTTTGGTTTATTCATACTCCTAGGCCATTACTAGTACTAGCCTTATCACTTAAATTGCCGTTTTCACTTTATATCCGAAGAAAACGTGATTTTTAAAGGGGTGTCCAAATTACCCCCACCTTTCATATTACCCCAAACTCCCCTACTTATCTGATGATTCAGATTGATTGACGCCAATCGTTTGTTCGCTTGGTCGCATCCTCGGCGGAACAATATTGTCGGCCGGCTGCCTGAAAAATCTCTTTTGATTACCGATCGAATTCTCCAGCACCAGCTGTTCCGTTTTTATCAAGTTGTCCACGGCGCTGAAATGATCAACAAGAAAAATATAAACAAAGTATCTGGTAAATCAAATGATTTGTTTGAAAATTATACCTGCGCACAAATCGTAAACAACAACCAGCCGCATAAACGTTTCACTTTAGACTGTTTTTTTTTGCCTGTGCTTGCCTGCGCGAAAGCAGGTAACGGAGCGTAGCGAGAGAAGAGAAAAGAGAGAGCGCGCAAGTTAAATTTAATTTTGCGTTGAATTTTAAATGTTGTTAATTACCAATTGTAAATTGATTTAGAATGCAAATATTGCTTAAAGAATTGAAATTAATAAACAATAATTTAAGACATGATGTTCTGCAATCTGCATTCAAAAGTGTTCACGTTAGTGAAGATTGCGTTTCCTTTGATGGTTGGCGTAAATTATGCGAAACCAAGAATAACGGAGGTTCTGAAACTCAATTTCGTCGGGGTAAACGCCCTATTTGTATAAAATATCACACTACACCTCCACATCACCGATTACGTTGATGCTAGAGAACGGAACCGTAATTCCGCTGGTCAATCTAACCGATCTGACACTGTGCAATCAGCAGCTCGAAGAAGGATCGTTTTCGATGGCAGAGAGCGGTTCAAACGAATTTACTAACTTCCGCTCATCACATTCGGAACATTCCGTCATCTTGGGCGAATCGGGACTACAGTCGGGACCTAGCGCTGCCATAGTGATACAA
Organism: Culex pipiens pallens; assembly: GCF_016801865.2. NCBI lineage: Eukaryota > Metazoa > Arthropoda > Insecta > Diptera > Culicidae > Culex > Culex pipiens. The sequence continues at coordinate 6,443 of NW_026292989.1, read as the reverse complement.
TCACTTGTGAAAACACCGCTGTAATTCAAACACCGCGAGTCCAAGGCGAAACAGCTGAAACACTTACCGCCGGATCCTGCGAATTAATCTCGCCGGCTTCTTTTCATCCACCTCGTTCTCTTTACTACGGCGACAGGAAGTCCTTCTGGAACATTCAAATCGTCATCATCCTTATCTTTGTAGTCTTCCACTTGGATGATCTCGTACAGATCGAGGCAGAAAAAGTCCTAATGTCGGTGATCTGCAGCAGAACACGACGCGAAACGTCCAGATTGAACATCAGCCCACCTTGGTGCTCGTCAACGGCGCTCACACAACCCAGTCAGATTTCCAGCCGGTTCTGCAGAATGAGCTTCGGCGCGGACGGATCAAAGTTCTTCCGCTCCATCTCTATAATCTTCAACACCTTCATAATCCGCTGGAAAAAAATGTTGTAGAACTGGATGTGTTCAGACTTCTGCTAGTTCCGTTTGTAAATGAACCGGATAGTGAAATTATGTACGTCATTGTCGCGGTCAACTCGTCCGACGCTCGCTGCGCACCGCCATAATCCTTCTTGTTGAACTTGTCCATATCCTGCTCCTTCAAGTTCATTATGTTCGAAGCGAGGAAATCTTCATCTGCAGACTCTTGTCCGTGTTCTTTTCCAAGTACTCATCGTGTTGGGAACGTCCGCCCGCGAGGGTCCCAAAATTGCGTTGGTCAAATCCACACATAATCGAAACCGCTCCTCGACGTCATTCACCAACCGCTCAAAGATGGCCATAATCGTCTTCACGTTGCCCTCGCCAAGATCGCCGCAAGCCAACTTTTCCGCCAGCACTTTCTTCAAGTTCTCACGACCGACCTCGTCACCCAGATCGTACGACGCCACAATCTCCAGCAGCATCTGCATCATCGACTGGAAGTACATCTTCTGCAGCTTGTCCGTCGTCATCGACGGATCGTACACCAGCGGCCGGATGTAGTTGCACAGCGTCGGCGTGTCCGCAAAGCTGCAACAGAGCAACGTTATTGTAACAGTTTAGAAAGATTCCCTGAAAAACTCGCTTCTTGATGTAGTTGTGAACGTGCCCGAGCGGTTTAGGCTTTCAGGATTTTTGTGATATTTACTTGTAGAGTCAAAACAGATCAGTAAACTTCACTTATTTGTATATTACACTTTTTAAAGATTACATTTTTGCGGTAACACTCTCAAGTTTTACGCGCACGATCACATCACTCAACTTTTTGTTGCTAATTTCATTAAGTCCTTCGTCGAGCCAATTCTCTACGTTGAAGCCAGACTTGTCCTCCAGACCTTCGCCGAGCCATGCCAGACCCGAACTCCTAAGTCCCGGGTGGATTTCTCAAACAGCTAAGTCCCGGGTGGACTTCTCAATCGGCTAAGTCTCGGCTGACTTCTCCAACGGCTGAGTCCCGGGTGGACCTCTCAAACGGCTAAGTCCCGGCGGACTTCTCAAACGGCTAAGTCCCGGCGGACTGCTCAATCGGCTAAGTCGCGGCTGACTTCTCAAACAGCTAAGTCCCGGCGGACTGCGGCCTCCACCGCTAAGTCCGGCTGGACTGCACTATGGGGTTTCAGGCGGCCATAAATCGAAAAACCGATATACTCTAATTATTTTTTTGGTATTTTTTTTCGAAAATAAACATTCTAACTAAGAAAAATCCGGAGTTTGAAAGTTGTAGGTTCAAAATTCACTGAATTGCAAACCTTCAAAGGCGAAAATGGTAAGAAAAAACATGTTTTTTGACAAAAAAAATATTATTTTTCATATATATATATTCAGAAAGGTAATTGATTTAACTTTTCAATAATATTTTACAAAACACACTTTTACAGGCTAAAAAAAATAATAAAAATAAAAAAAGATGGATTTTTATTCAAAATTTTTTTTTTTTTCAACTTTGTTAATGGAGTACTTTTTTTGTGTGCATTTGTGCGATCTGAAAATTTTGCAGCTTAAAATTTGAACCATGTCCTAACTTGTCTCCAAATTTCAAAGTGCACTTATGTGCACTTTTTGAGTTATGCCATTTTGAACATTTTGATTCATGCAAGGAAATTAATGATTTCGCGTATACGCTTGGTTAAAATCACATTATTTACCTGCGGAGGCAGAAATGACGTTCCTGTTATGTATGTTTTGAAATTGATTTGATATTCATGACTTTGTTGGTACTTAGGTACGTTTAATAAAATTAGAAATTCCTATTCTAAGTATTTTACAGAAACGATTCGTCGAATATTCATATCAGTTCGTTGTTGTGTTCTTTTGAAAGTATGGATAATAATACCGTAGTGTCCCTGTACGATATAACGAAGCAGAAGCACTATTCTGAAAACGTGAGAACTGCTTTCGAGTATATTTGTAAGAATTACAACATTGCAGAACCATCACATGATCAACTCAGGGAAAAACCACAGAGGAAAAACTACGCACGTTGTTCTGTAGCTTCAAAACGAGGTATACAAAAGCCCATAGAAGAAGTTCATATTTTAAGTAATCTAACGACAATCGGTTACATAGTGATTTTGATTTAGAAGAATTTATCGTGGAAAACGTGAATTTTGCAAGTGGATCAACCAAAAACGTGGACGAGAATCCATACAATGTTCCATAAAATAAACCATCTAAAATTCTAAAACACCGCAAAAATCAAATTTTAATTGGAGGGGGAGGGGGGGGGGTCTTCAAAGAGAGGTGGATTTTAACTCAAGAAAAAGGGGAGGGAGATTGAACGTAAATCTGAAACTTTAACATAGCATAAACCGCCATTCCGTGCATCAAATAGCAAGAATATTAAAATTCACCACTTTAATGCATGTGGCCTCAAATATATGAAAAAATCGAAAATTAAACTTTTTTTTTGGAAAAATATCAAATTTTATTTGTTTTCATTATACTAAGTACAAACAACACAAAAAAGTCACAGAAAAGCAAAAAAAAATATTTTTGGCCGCTCGCTTATATGGAAATACCCCATAGTGGACTGGGGCCTCTGCTACTGGTGGCTGCTGGCGGGTCTGGCTGGTCTGGGGCGTCTTCTGGAACTGGAACTGGACTGGAACAAGAACTGGAACTGACTAGAACTAACTGCCCTCCTCAAGAATTTTGGGTTTTTATAGTCAGTCCCCGAAAACTCTACTAAATTTTGTTCTGCTAAAAGTGGTCCGTTTCGATGAGAAGCACCTCATGAATTAAATTATGCAGAGCTCTGCAATTCTTCATGACTTTCCGTTTGGTGCCGTGAGTACAACTCAAAATCGAAAGTCATGGGTTCGAACCATTGTCGTGAAACTTTAAATTATGTTATTGGAATATCAAAATTATGTTCCTCAAACGTTCTCAAAAATGTAGGTCAATAATGAGAAGGTCGAATTCTCCATTGAACAAACATGCCAATGAATTTGGTTAAGCCACACCCTCAATTTCCCCTGCACGGAAAGGGGATCCATCGCCAAATCGCGATAAAGTTCGCTAAAACTAGCGAAAAATGTCGCTAATTTCTCAGCCTGCACAAAAATTACCTAGAATCGCTAATTTTTTTTCGCTGGTTTGGAAACCGATGAAATTCTACCAAACCAGTGAAAAAAACACTGGTTTGGTGAAAAATGTCGCTGTTTGGGGGATCAGTTTTGCTAGAATCAGAAAATTTTCTCGCTGGTTTGGAAAAAGCGGCAGTGCACCAAAATCAACCAGGAGATTATTGTACTGGTTTTGGGAAACAATTCGCTGGTCCAGCGGATTTCTTCACTGGACCAGTGTTCTTTTACGCTGCATCAGCGTTTTCTATCGCTGACGTCCGGGTTTTTTTCCGGCGGCAGCAGCTCGTACCAAAATCAACCAGTAGATTATTGTGCTGGTTTTGGGAAACAATTCGCTGGTCCAGCGGATTTTTTCACTGAACTGGTGTTCCTTCACGCTGGATCAGCGTTTTCTATCGCTGACGTCCGGGTTTTTTTTCCGCGGCAGCAGCTCGTACCAAAATCAACCAGGAGATTATTCTACTGGTTCCGGCAAAAAATCCGCTGGTTCAGCGAATTTTTCCACTGGATCAGTGTTTTTTTGCACTGGATCAGCGTTTTTTATCACCGACGTTTGTTTTTTTGTTTTGGCGGCAGAAGCCTATGCCAAAATAAACCAGGTTGTACTTACTTGCCACAGCACAAACTGTTCCGCGGCCATGGTCAAGTACCTCGCCTACGATTCTTGCTGCCACCTGCGACAATTTGTGCACTCATCTATGCAGCAGTACAAATACATCTCCAGCTTCACTGCACCGTATTTTTCTGCTGCGAGAACTTTATGGAAACGTGCTTCTTTTCATTGAAAAGAACCCTCACCTGTTGAGTATGTATTTTAATGCTGAACACTTGATGCAGAACTTTTTCATGCTTTTTTGTTTTGAAAAAACCCCTAAAGCAATTCGATTGCCACAAATCGCTTCCGAACGTGAACAATAACAAACATTTATGACGGCTGTCGGAAGGATGTGTATCAAACCAGCGAAAACTTTCGCTGGAAAAGAAACCGTTTCGGAAATAACAAACCAGCGAAACCAAGTTGCTGGATTTGATTTCGCGCAGCCACCTTTTTCAGCGAAAAATTTCGCTGGTTTAGAGAAAAATTTCGCTGATATCAGCAAAACCAACCCAGCAAAATTCGGTCGCTGGTTTGGCGATCGATCCCCTTTCCGTGAAACGAAACCGGCCGTTTTGCGACTCAACAAAGTAGTTTTCCATGACTTTGGCCAAATCACTGTGGGAGGAGAGCAGCCTTTTTTCTTCAATTGTTCATCAACTAACAAGTATGTTCAAATGATAGGAAAACTAAAAGAAAAGAAAATATGAACACAGCTCTGCACCTTTCACCTTTCACTACAGACCTCGAATCTGATCATCCAGTGCATCTTGAAGCAATGGACATTACACTGAAAGAAAGTCACATAGCAATATCACATGTTTCACACGTGAATCTGCCCCATACGACTTTACATGTGAATGTCATGTGCAAATCACTTCGAAAATATTCATCGCGGGACACGGTAAAGTCAAATGCAAAACACGTTAACTTCACATGATGTCGCACATGAATTTGTGATGTTTTTCACATGAATGTTAAATGATTTTGTTGTGTCAATCAAATGGTTTTCTATTGGTATTCAGGTGGGTAAAACGGGTGGATTTTTTTTCAATTTTAATTGATTAATTGCACAGTTTCCGTTATAAATATATCTTTCTTTTTTCATAATTTTTGAATTACAAAAATCAAAATTAAATCACTTAAAAGCATACATAATTCTTCTCTAACACAAAACAGTCAAAGAATAGGGACCAGATTCTGTGTCCGCGTTGAATCCACCGCAATTGATGACCGTGTTGATACTCGAGAAGCGCCGCTCGGCTAGAGTTTAGGTGATGAAGCCGCTCAGCTGCACATAGGATTGAGGAGTTTTCAAATCGTTGGCAACAAAACTCCGGATTTCGATCACAAAAACTGGCCGTAATCTATTTATCTGAAAAAAAAAAATAATAGAAAACACTGTATTAACTTTTAGAAGCAACACTTTTCTCTTGATTTTACTTACCTAGAAATAACCCGCGTTAAGCCCTTTTTTATTTGATTAATACAATAATTCTCTAAATATTTACGCAAAACCCGCGTTTAAACAATTTTTAAACCCAAACAGCAATTTTTGCTCCATCACCGTTCGCAGCCATCTTACTTATGAAGAAATTTTCGCTAACCACATTGAAAAACCAAAACATTTCAATCTAACGTGTTTTCCACGTCAAAATCAAAGGAAATGTTGAATGGAGCAAATCTACGCTAACGATCAGCTGATTTCCAATGATTTTCACATCAAATTGGTGTGGAAAATATGTGTGGGTCAAATGAAAAGCATGTAAATTTGTCGTGTTGATTTTTTGAGACACTCACGTGAAATAACACTTGAGATTACTATGTTGGATTCTTTCAGTGTATGCGGGAGTGTACTGCAAACTACCTGTTCCGGTACAGTTTTAAGTACGAGGAGTTCATCCCGGAGTAGCCGAATCCGGGGGAATCGATCGACAACGGCCGTCAGAGGATCGGATCGTGGAAAAGATCCAACAACTCAAGGATGGAAGTAGAGGTGGTGGATGGGACGTTCTGGCAGTGTTGAGCGACATTCTAGGCATCAAGTTTATTATTGTCTCGAATCAACAAGAAGATATTCTCATCTACGAGAGCACTGCTGGAAGTCTACCTCTACTTCAACGGCCCCGACTCCTACTACAGTATTGTTGGTGTTAGTGACTGGAACCGAGACAACCGATCCGCGACGAAGCGATGCAACGACAACGAGGACAGCAGCTGAGAATAGCAACGAGTCACTCGGCCCGAAGGCGACGGCAAACCAGCTGCCGTAGTGTTCAGCGGTTCCATCAGTGGCGT